>NC_135568.1:13966775-14011775 GCF_964340395.1 Glandiceps talaboti | reverse complement strand
AAAAAATACCATTTTTTATTTTATCAGCCCATGCTTATTGTTCAATTCTGACATTCTATTCAACGTATATCATAAATAGGCAACATGAAGACAAGTCATTTTCACCAATTCTACATCGTGGTAAAATGGAGTTATGAAAATGAGAAATCTCTCTTACATTTAGACAAGGCTGCTGCGAGGCCTTCTGAGAAATACAGAGAGGCTATTGTTTAAAAGGGGGTTTGCTCACAACTATGTTTCCCAACATAACTCGCAAGTTTAGAACAGGCCTCTGTTAATAAAATTTCAACGATATGTATAAGATTTGGATACTTAAACTTTATATTCCTCAAATGAATATTACATTCAAGTTACAAGATATCGTAAAAGGTTATAGATAATAAATTGCTTGAATATCCTGTTGGTAATTAAAGAAATTTAATAAAATAAAGGAACATCACAGTATACTGTGCATTCCGGTCTGCCATTTATTGATTTTACATCATCCAAATAAACATAAACCATTATAAACAAGATGAAATTAATTCCCCATTCATTTTTAGTGGTACATCCCTTTCTGGCCATGCATTATCTCATTGGGGTCAAAAGACACGTGTATGAAGTAAGCTTTCAAAGCATAAATATCCATGGTCCTAAGTATGTCTACCTGTCAAATGATACTAGATGAAGATTTATGTTTTGCTGTTGCATGTGCATACTTGTAGATTCTACTATACAATAACAACTACCTACACTGAGGAAATGATTGAGCAACAACTTTCAATCAACTCTTTTTGTAGCCATCGCATATAATGTAAGAAGTGATGGAAATCTGTTAAATACTCTCCAGAGGTTAAAAGTACATATCTTTCCTAAAATTACATTCCACTTTAAACAGTTTTAGCTAATCATAGATTATCTATCTGCAATTTATCATTATCATTGTTTGTTTGGACCATCGTAGATTACATTAATTTTACTTGTCTTTAGAGTGGAATATTTCATGTATCGCAGGGTGCATCGACCTTTCAAGACTCAAGACATTCGAGTGTAAAGGGTGAGTCATGAACTAATCACTGGCTTATAAGCAAACAAATAACAACACGTCGCGTCAAACAAATAACATAACACGTCGCGTTCTGACAGTTACCTTATGATAAAACCTGTAATATAAATATATAGTACTAAATTGAGCTATTATGATTTATATTAATCAGGAGATTATTGTTGGTAAACATCCTATTATTACTGGTTTCCGTACATTTAATCTTAAACCATTGAATATAGTCATTTGTTTCTTTTTTTACTTTCTGTTTTCCTACAATGTTTTCCTGAAATTTGATTAGTAACTTTAGCGGATAGATTTTATGCTTTACAACTTATCTTTAAGAAATAAGGCTTAAATACAAAGAATAAAGATTAAAGTATGGCTGATGTGTTGAATTTTAGGCGATTAGTTATCGTTTTATTCGCATCCTGTGGGACGTTAAAGTGTACATGCAAAGGTACATACTTTTTTTCGTAATTATGTTTATTTTGCCATACAAATAAAGGAAATCGGGTTTGTAATAGTACAATATAATTCTAACATGAGAAATTGCGCGAAAAATGAGGCACTCTTGGCTCAGCCACAGAGCACCTTCAGGTAAGTACCTCATTTGCATATGGATAGGACAAGATTTGGAACTTTATGACGTCAATGCAGGAACACAAACGCATTCGTCAGTGTATCTTTACATGTAAAGCCATTATGGTCGAACCAGAAGGTCAACTTCAAAACCCGTTTTCGCCAGAACCCGACGTTGAATATTGATCAGATTCCTCAAGCGTAGAGCAATACACTCCAGCATTAACATCTGATGGTGTGATTTAGCCAAATTCATTCGAACCGACCGCTAGCAGTAACGATAGTTCCTCTGGTAGTGAATGAGTATGTCCTAGTGAAGCCGTGTTGTTTACATAAAGTGAATGCTGTTATCAGCGTCCTTTGTTGACATAACTATTCAATGGGTGGAAAACAGCTCCTGCAGACAATGTAATCGAAACGAAAATTATGTAATATTTCCATACCCATCAAACATACAGAGAATGAGAATGGCTTCAAGAGTTCCCCATAATATTCTCTCAAGTTGTTAAAATGTAGCATGTGTCGTAACAGTACATTCAATCTATGACCATTCAATATCTTCGCGAAAGTAGACCCACAAATTCGTTAGAGCAGAACGTTTTGTTGGATAACCGTCCCTCTTGAAAGCTATGTGTACACGTACTTTATTTCATTTTTTACTGCGTTCATTACCATCCACACAGTGACATGAAGTGGTTTCATCTTCTTTCAAAGCACGGCCCATGTTCACAGAAGCCGGCCGTACTGTTGTGTATTGTGTATTGTCTCCGACCATTTTTGTTTGAGTTTTTGTATGGATAGACATGTCTTACATTGTACGTTGTGGAAGTTATTTGACCTGGGAGCGTGAAGCTTAGTGCTGACTGTACTTTGCTGTGTCCGTCCACTTTTGACATGTGATTGGCATGACACAGTAATTGTTCATGTAGACAAAACAATGGAAACAAAAATAGCAACATTATAATGAGCGTTGCGCACAATGAAAACGATCGACTCCCAGCAACATGGAAATGAAAACATACAATCGGACTACGCATTGTTTAAAAACAAATGCTATCGCAATGAAAATATTTTATGAAGCTAACTTGCTTTCTTGAAAACATCATTTCAAATTATTTTATTTGTCTTCCTTTTTTCGCTTTGATCATGGCTACACCGGTGGCGTGGAGAACCCCGGCCACGGTAACATTCACCGACTTTCACTGTATGGCGTCACTGTCCAGTTTTTTCGTGATTTCAACTGCCTTCACCCATTATTACCTACTCAGTTATATCACTCGGAAATGTGTGTAGGGTAATGTTTCACTGCGGGTGCTGCCGACAAAACACCAATGAACCATCGTTGTCGGAAGACTAAACTGGTACACCACAATATGTACAGTTACAGATAATACTATATGGCAAGCGTAATTAGTAATTCATAAGTAAACAACATTACACAAAGGCTTAGAAGGCTTTTGTAACACGTGGGACCTCGACACCTTTCGTGAGCTGGTTGCGGTGCCGAAGTTAGTTGAAGCACAGGGGATTAAGGGGGCAAGTATTTTTGCGACTTTCTTGCCAATGCGCGCAATATTTAGAGGTATGAATGCAATTTCATTTATTTTTATGGCAAAATAAACATAATTACGAAAAAAAGTATGTACCTTTGCATGTACACTTTAACCCCACGGCGAGGACGCGCTCCAATATAACTCCGCAGCAGGTACCCAAGGTAAATTTGCACAGCTCTGTCCATGGCCGATGTTCTGATCGCCTGGGAAATAGACTGGCGATTGTGACATATGTATGTGTGTGTGAGGGGGGTGGGGGGGGGGGGGTGGGGGTGGGCGTGGTGTTTGCAAACAACTTGAAGTGAAATATTGTTATTTCTCTTTGCACAAAATTATTGCACTTGGTTAAAAATGTAACTTCCCTAGTGGATGAATCGGTCTTCGATTTGATCTTTGTGGTTCTAGGAATGTCTTGACTTTTCGATACATAATGGCATTATTGCTTATATTCAAATTATATCTAGACTTTTGAATATCAGCTAAATGTTGGTCTGAATGTTCTGATGTTTCAAAGACATCTGGAATTCATAGAAATGTGTATGTTCAAAGATCTACAGAAGGGAGAGGATGCACAGTTTTTCTTGATTTGATTTAATTTCTCAGTAGACATACATCCACGTGCACCTGTAAATGGCAAATCCCCTAAGCACCACAGTTGGTTTACCGTTTAAGAAGCCAATGCATATACGGCAATAGCAAGGCCATTCGTTCATCAACGGAAAATTATTATAAAGCATTCAATATGGTCTTCAAATATAAATTCATTTGTGATGGTAAACCACAATATTCAATTTAACTTTTGTGTGCAGTCAAAAATTTCAGGTAAAATTTTTAAGTTGTGATTGGAACAAAAGTTAAAATGAATACCGTATTCAATGCGTTTTATGAAGCATGATGCCTGTTATTGAAAATTAAAAACATCCGATTAAAATGAGGGAATGAAAGGCCACAAGAGAAATAACCAAGGACAATGGGCCAGTGGACAGTTAGCAGGAGTCAAAGAGCTGGGGGGACAGATGGCCGAGGTGGGTGGGTGGGGGAAGGGTTGGTTGGCAATGGGCCCAAGTTAGAAGACTTCAATAATCACATGAGGAAGAGGCGGGGAAATTAGGACCTCTTCACTTTTTACAAATCGTTTTTGAAGAAGAGCCACATTTTAGAAATTGGGATAAGCAGAGGGTCATAATTTAATTGATTCATTGCATTGTCTCTATGTACAGTTATTATTTTGCGATTGTTAGCATCCCATCACTGACACCAATTCTACCTTACATTGTCGCAGTATTGGTTAGTGTCAAGGTTGGTGTTAACATTAGGGTTAAAGTTTAGTAGTGTAGTAACAGACCAGAAATTGTTGCTGACAACCACACAGTGAATCAATTTCCAGTTGTGATGTGATGTAAGGAGAGGAGTTCGGTAAGATACTGCGGATAATGTTCTGAAGATGTTGCCCCCTATACATGTTGGGAGTTTACTCATCTTGTCTTTGGCGTTCAGCATAGCCCAAGAGGTCAAAACACATGTATTGAGTATTAACTTAGTGCCTTCATACAGATTCACTCCGATGTTTATAGTGGGAAATAAGTGGTTTCTTTCAAACTTTTAACATGATGGCAATGCTGGAATTAATTCCTTATCATTAATTCTAGAAGTATGTTTTAAAATATTTTAACAGATGAGTAACATTCAGAGAAAGGAAACTAATTTAGGGTTACATTTTAGCTTGGATTTCCCGGCCCTCCCAGCTTTAGCCCCCCCCCCCCCATTTCTATATTTTTACAAGTATGATAGTCGTGATGTTATTGCTATTCCTAAAATATTTGAATTATGTTTTCACAGACATTTCCGAATACATACCAAGTTTTGGGGAAGATTGTGATCATCGTCCAGCCACAGGACAGGTAAGGGCATGTACCATACAGGCATACTCTTTTCATTTTGGAATTAATTGACATAACATTAAAGAACATGAGGCAAAATAATACATTCGTGAACTTTTTCAGTCCATGCTTATTGTTCATTTCTGATATTCTATACAAAATATATTAGCTTCATTTATAAATAGGCAACATGAAGACGAGTCATTTTAACCAATTCTACATCGTGCTAAAATGGAAATTAGAAATATCTTAAAATATATTAGACAAGCCTGCTGCGAGACATTCTTAGAAATACAGACAGGCTATTTTTTTTTAAAGTGTTTTGTTCCCAACTTTACTTCCCAACATAACTGAACGCCAAGTGTAGAACAGGCCTATGTTAATAAAATTTCAACGATATGTATAAGGGTTGGATACTTAAGCTATACATTCTTCAAAAATAAATATTAGAAGAGTTTAAATATATAGTCACGTTTTAAGATATCGTAAAAAGATTTTAGATAATAAATTGCTTAAATATCCCGTTCGTAATTAAAGAAATTGAATGAAGTAAAGGAATTTCTTAGTACATTGTGAAATCTGGAGTGGCACTTATTGATTTTACATCATATAAATAAACATAAACCATTATAAACAAGATGAAATTAATTCCCCATTCATTTTCCAGAGGTACATTCCTTTTCTGGTTATGTATTATCTCATTGGGGTCAAGTGACACTTGAACACACGTAAACTATCACAGCATAAATATCCATGGTCCTAAGTGTGTTTACCTGACAAAATGATACTATCATGAATATTTATGTTTTGCTGTTTGCATATGCATACTTGTATATTCCAACTATACAATAACAACTCTCTACACAAAGGTAATAGAAGAGCAATAACTTTTAACTCATTGTGTAGCCATGACACATAATGTAATAAATGATGAAAATCTGTAAAATACTCTCCAGTATTACAGAGGTTAAAATTCCTGTATTTCCTAGAATTACATTCCACTTTAAACAGTTTTAGCAAATCAAAGATTATTTATCTGTAATTTATCATTATCAGTGTTTGTTTAGACTATCGTAGATTACATTATTTTTTCTTTCCTTCAGAGTGGAATATTTCATGTATCCCAGGGTGCATCGACTTCACGAAACTCAAGACATTCGAGTGTAGAGGGTGAGTCATGAACTAATCACTGGCTTATTAGCAAACAAATAACAGAACACGTCGCTTCAAACACATAACATAACACGTCGCATTCTGACAGTTACCATATGATAAAATCTGTAATATAAATATATAGTACAAAATTGAGCTCTCATGATTTATATTATCACGAAATTATTGTTGGTAAATATCATATTTTCACTGGTTTCCTTACATTCTATCTTAAACCATTGAATACAGTCATTCGTTTATTTTTCATCTTTCACTTTCGGTTTTCCTAGAACGTTTTCCTTAAATTTGATTAGTAACTTTAGCGAGTAGATGTTATGCTTAACAACTTACATTTAAGAAATCGGGTTTAATATTTTGCTACATATCAGCCAGTTTACTTTTCAACTGCTATTTAGAAAATCAACAGTGCTGCTTGCGTAATGCAGTGTGTGTATGTATGTATGTATGTATGTATGTATGTATGTATGTATGTATGTATGTATGTGCGTGTGTGTGTAACTATGGGGTGGGCGTGGTGTTTACAGAGGTAAGAAGAGAAATCACCAAGGACAATGGGCCAGTGGACATTTAGTAGGATGTGATAGGGCCGGGCGACAGATGGCCGAGATGGGTGGGTGGAGGGAAAGATTGGCTGACAATGGGCCTGCTCCAATGTGGGATACTTGAATAATTGTATGAGGTAGGGGCGGGGAACTTAGGGCCTCTGTTCACTTTTTACAAATCGGTTCAGAAGAAGGGCTATTTAGAAAATGGGATAAGCGGAGGGTCATACTTTGATTCATTCAATGTCTCTAGGTGCATTATTTCGTGATTTTTAGCATCCCATCACTGACACCAACTCTACATTAAATCGTTGCAGTATTCGTTAGTGTTAGGGTTGGGGTTAACACTAGGGTTAAGGATAAGTAGCGTAATAACAGACTAAAAATCGTTGCTGACAACCATACAGTGAATCAATTGTCACTTGTGATGTGATGTGAGAAGAGGAGTTCGGTAAGATATTCCGGATAATGTTCTGAAGGTGTTGTCCCTATACATATTGGGATTCTACTCATCTAGTCTTTGGGACTTTGGCCTTGAGCTTAGCTGAAGAGATTCAAACAAACACATGGGATGATTAACATAGTGCCTTCACACAAATTCGTTCCGATGGTTATAATGGGAAATAAGCAGTTTCTTTCAAACTTTTAACAGGATAGCAGTGCAGGGATTAGGTCTTTATCATTAATTCTGGAGTATGTTTTAAATTATCTTAACATATGTTGGTTATATTTAAAGAAAGGTATTTAATTGAGGATCACATTTTTGCTTTGATTTCCTGGCCCTCAGCTACCTTTAGTAAATACAATACACCCCCCCCACATTTATATAGTTTACCGGTATAATGATAGTCGTGATGTTCTACTGATGGTATGTTTATAATTTGATCAATGTTACCTGCTGTAGAGTTAATGTGTGGTTGTGATAAAATACAATTTTCGTGCTTTACTGCTATTCCTAAAATATTTGAATTCTGTTTTCACAGACATTCCCGACTACATACCAAGTTTTTTGGAAGATTGTGATCATCGTCCAGCCACAGGACAGGTAAGGGCATGTACCATACAGGCATACTCTTTTCATTTTGGAATTAATTGTCATAAAAGAACATGAGGCAAACAATACCAGTTTTATAATGGGGATGAAGTTTGTGTGTCTGTGTGTGTCGGTATCACCATTTCCTATCAAACGGCTTCATCAATTCAAAATAAATTTGATAGACATAGGTTTTGGTAATAATCCGATGAATATTGATGACCAATTTAAGTAATTAATCGATCGATCGTCTGGTCACGCATGCGCTTCATGTCGAAAGTGCACCACGAACGTCGATGTAAGTAAACCAGGAAGCTACAGTTAGCTGCTCTACACTGAGAAAGACTCTGTTTTCAGGGATTTCGTGCCAACCTATTTTGTGTTTCCCTTGGATCTGCACTCTGCATTGGCTGGAAAAACACTAGAAAAAAAGAAGACCAAGGCAGGGTTTTTAAGTGATTGAAACTCACAAGAAAACTATTTTTTATCTTGGCCTTAAAATAGTTTTACAATGAGCGCGGATTTCACAAACAGCTGAAGTATTTCGGCCAAGTCTTCTGACAGGTGTCGGTCACAAGCACGTCGACCTATGACATGCATTAAGATGTGTTTCAGTGTCAAATACACGTTCTTATTACCTTCGAAATTGATCGCTCAAACATCATATCAGTTCTCAAAATTGTTAATTTATGTTTTGATAGTATGTTTTTTTTCCAACAACCATGACTCCAGCCGCGTACACGCATGTGTACACCGTCACATTAAGGTTATGACCGCATGTATGACGTAATACTGCATGATGTAGTACGTAGGACACGATCTATGTGCAATGGGTAAAGGTAGTTAATCTAAAACAACTAAAGTTTGTTGCATCAATAGCATTCATTATTGTGAAACTGGCCAGAATTGACATATGATGGTACACTATATACTGTGAGCATGAGCAACATAGCTTTATGAACAAAAATGTGAGGAAAGGTGAACGCGTATTTCCAATGGGTCTGTCAGTACTACTTCTAGTACGAGCGCACATGTTGATGTCGACCTGCTGTAATACGTAGACATGTTGTTCTTAACTTTTCATGATACATGTGTACTCAGACCACTAACAGAATGTTTACTACAATGTACGATGAAGTAAAGTGAATCTTTACAACAACAACAACAACAACAACAACAACAACAACAACAACAACAACAACAACAACAACAAGAATTATAATAACTTTAAAGCAATATAGAGAAAATGGTTTAGCTTGAAAAGAAATACAAATATACCATACATCATGTATGTATCGGCCGGCGAATGATAAGTAACCCCAGCTCCATCATCTCAGTTTCATGCTTGCTCATGATTTAGACATTTTATGAAAGTTCTGTGTATTCATGGTACAATGGCAATAATTTCAAAGGTAACCAGAGCATGTTTTTCTTATCAATACACATTGATTTCGTAAAGCTCCTGAACCTGTCACTAGCACATACACTGACGTACGACAGGCGCCAGTCACGAGACACTCTGAAATATTTATCATCGTTTCAATTTCATCAAATATGGACATATCATTTTCAAATTTCACACACTAATGCGCAGATGAATAAGGAGAAATCAAGTCTTTTTAGATTTTCAATTAGATGTTTAGGAAGTATTATATTGACCTTGAACCGTCTCCTTTTTACTGTATTCTTTTGAGATTTCTCTCTATAAAAAACTACCGCTGTTTATTGCAAGGCCTGTACATAATCTTTTATCTAGCTCTGTATCTCAGGATATAAATACACTCACAATTTAATGTCATAATCTATAATTTATACCCAAATGTGTGTGGTCAAAATATGGAAAATAGACCAAGCCTCGCCTAGCCTACAAAGAAAATTTCGCGACAATGTATCAATAATGGTGACCTATACATTGACCTCTATATAATTAGCGTACAGTGAGGGCGCGCCACTCAACAAAATCTTGACAAATTTCCCGAAGTGAAATAGTCTACATGCAACGAGTATACAGACCGACTTCCCGGGTATGTAGGGGATCACGAAAGCCGAGTGAAGTCGAGGATGGCAAGCTTTCCTTGCTGAGAATAGGAGGCGGGCATTTCAACAACATTTTTGACAACTAACTTTCATTGGGACTTGACGAATCTCAGATATATTTAGAGCTAAATTTCTTGCATAAATCATGAAATTGCAACACTATACCCTTACGGAAGGCATTTAAATCTGGTGTACTTTTATAAGCCCATGCTTATTGTTCATTTCTGATATTCTATTCAACGTATATTAACTTTGTAATTAAAGAAATTGAATGAAATAAACGAATTTCTTAGTACGCTGAGCATTCTGGTGTGCCACGTAATGATTTTACATCATTCAAATAAACATAAATCATTATAAACAAGATGAAACTCATTCCCCATTCATTTTCCAGTTAAAAATCCCTTTTTCCGGTCATACATTGTCACATTGGGGTCAACAGACGTAGCCACGTGTATGAAGTAAAATATCAGAGCATAAATATCGATGGTCCTAGGTGTGTTTACCTGTCAAATGATACTATCATGAATATTTACGTTTTGCTGTTTGCATATGCATACTTGTAGATTCAAACTATATAATAACAACGATCTACACTAACGAAATAAATGAGCAATAACTTTCAATTCATTTTGCAACCATCACACATTACATTCCCCTTTAAACAGTTTTAGCAAATCATTGATTATTTATCTGTAATTTATCGTAGATTACATTATTTTTCTTTCTTTTAGAGAGAAATATTTAATGTATCCCAGGGTGCATCGACCTTTCAAGACTCAAGACATTCGAGTGTAGAGAGTGAGTCACGAACTAATCACTGGCTTATTACCAAACATACAAATAACAGAACATTTCGCGTTAAACAAATAACATAACACGTCGCTTTCTGACAGTTACCTTATGATAAAACTTGTGATATAAATATATAGTACCAAAGTGAGGTATTATTATTTATATTAATCAGGAGATTATTGTTGGTAAACATCCTATTATAACTGGTTTCCCTACCTTGTATCTTAAACCATTGAATATAGTCATTCGATTCGTTTTCATCTTTTACTTCCTGTTTTCCTAGAACTTTTTCCTTAAATTTGATTAGTAACTTTAGCGAGTAGATGTTATGCTTAACAACTTACCTTTAAGAAATCGGGTTTAATATTTTGTTACATATCAGCCAGTTTTTTTTTCAACTGCTATTTTGAAAATCAACAGTGCTGCTTGCGTAATGCAGTGTGTGTATGTATGTATGTATGTACATGTATGTATGTATGTATGTATGTATGTATGTATGTATGTATGTATGTATGTATGTATGTATGTATGTGCATGTGTGTGTAACTATGGGGTGGGCGTGCTGTTTACAGAGGCAAGAAGAGAAATCACCAAGGACAATGGGCCAGTGGACATTTAGTAGGATGTGATAGGGCCGGGAGACTGATGGTCGAGATGGGTGGGTGGAGGGAAAGATTGGCTGACAAAGGGCCTGCTCCAATGTGGGAGACTTGAATAATTGCATGAGGTAGGGGCGGGGAACTTAGGGCCTCTGTTCACTTTTTACAAATCGGTTCAGAAGAAGGGCTATTTAGAAAATGGGATAAGCGGAGGGTCATACTTTAATTCATTCTTTGTCTCTATGTGCATTATTTCGTGATTTTTAGCATCCCATCACTGACACCAACTCCACACTACATCGTTGCAGTATTCGTTAGTGTTAGGGTTGGGGTTAACACTAGGGTTAAGGATAAGTAGCGTAATAACAGACTAAAAATCGTTGCTGACAACCATACAGTGAATCAATTGTCACTTGTGATGTGATGTGAGAAGAGGAGTTCGGTAAGATATTCCGGATAATGTTCTGAAGGTGTTGTCCCTATACATGTTGGGATTCTACTCATCTAGTCTTTGGGACTTTGGCCTTGAGCTTAGCTGAAGAGATTCAAACAAACACATGTAATGATTAACATAGTGCCTTCACACAAATTCGTTCCGATGGTTATAATGGGAAATAAACAGTTTCTTTCAAACTTTTAACAGGATGGCTGTGCTGGGATTAGGTCTTTATCATTAATTCTGGAAGTATGTTTTAAATTATCTTAACAGATGTTGGATACATTTAGAGAAAGGAAGTTAATTGAGGATCACATTTTTGCTTTGATTTCCTGGCCCTCCTACCTTTAGTAAATACAATAACCCCCCCCCCCCCAGTTATATAGTTTACCGTTATAATGATTGTCGTGATGTTCTACGGATGGTATGTTTATAATTTGATCAATGTTACCTGCTGTAGAGTTAATGTGTGGTTGTGATAAAACACAATTTTCGTGCTTTACTGCTATTCCTAAAATATTTGAATTCTGTTTTCACAGACATTCACGAATACATACGAAGTTCTTTGGAAGATTGTGATCATCGTCCAGCCACAGGACAGGTAAGGGCATGTACCATACAGGCATACTCTTTTCATTTTGGAATTAATTGACATAAAAGAACATGAGGCAAACAATACCAGTTTTATAATGGGGATGACGTTTGTGTGTCTGTGTGTGTCGGTATCACCTTTTTCTATCAAACGGCTGCATCAATTCAAAATAAATTTGATAGACATAGGTTTTGGTAATAATCCGATGAATATTGATGACCAATTTAAGTAATTAATCGATCGATCGTCTGGTCACACATGCGCTTCATGTCGAAAGTGCACCACGAACGTCGATGTAAGTAAACCAGGAAGCTACAGTTAGCTGCTCTACACTGAGAAAGACTCTGTCTTCAGGGATTTCGTGCCAACCTTATTTTGTGTTTCCCTTGGATCTGCACTCTGCATTGGCTGGAAAAACAGTAGAAAAAAGAAGACAGAGGCAAGGTTTTTAAGTGATTGAAACTCATAAGAAAACTATTTTTTTCTTGGCCTTAAAATAGTTTTACAATGAGCGCGGATTTCACAAACAGCTGAAGTATTTCGGCCAAGTCTTCTGACAGGTGTCGGTCACAAGCACGTCGACCTATGACATGCATTAAGATGTGTTTCAGTGTCAAATACACGTTCTTATTACCTTCGAAATTGATCGCTCAAACATTATATCAGTTCTCAAAATTGTTAATTTATGTTTTGATAGTATCTGTTTTTTTCCAACAACCATGACTCCAGCCGCGTACACGCATGTGTACACCGTCACATTAAGCTAGGTTATGACCGCATGTATGACGTAATATTGCATGATGTAGTACGTAGGACACGATCTATGTGCAATGGGTAAAGGTAGTTAATCTAAAACAACTAAAGTCTGTTGCATCAATAGCATTCATTATTGTGAAACTGGCCAGAATTGACATATGATGGTACACTATACTGTGAGCATGAGCAACATAGCTTTATGAACAAAAATGTGAGGAAAGGTGAACTCGTATTTCCAATGGGTCAGTCAGTACTACTTCTAGTACGAGCGCACATGTTGATGTCGACCTGCTGTATTATATACGTAGACATGTTGTTCTTAACTTTTCATGATACATGTGTACTCAGACCACTAACAAAATGTTTACTACAATGTACGTTGAAGTAAAGTGAATCTTTACAACAACAACAACAACAACAACAACAACAACAACAACAACAACAAGAATTATAATAACTTTAAAGCAATATAGAAAAATGGTTTAGCTTGAAAAGAAATACAAATATATCATACATCATGTATGTATCGGCCTGCAAATGATAAGTAACCCCAGCTCCATCATCTCAGTTTCATGCTTGCTCATGATTTAGACATTTTATGAAAGTTCTGTGTATTCATGGTACAATGGCAATAATTTCAAAGGTAACCAGAGCATGTTTTTCTTATCAATACACATTGATTTCGTAAAACTCCTGAACCTGTCACTAGCACATCCACTGACAGGCGCCAGTCACGAGACACCCTGAAATATTTATCATCGTTTCAATTTCATCAAATATGGACATATCATTTTCAAATTTCACAAACTAATGCACAGATGAATAAGGAGAAATCAAGTCTTTTTAGATTTTCGATTAGATGTTTAGGAAGTATTATATTGACTTTGAACCGTATCCTTTTTACCGCATTCTTTTCAGATTTCTCTCTATAAAAAACTACCGCTGTTTATGAATTGCAAGGCCTGCTGTACATAATCTTTTATCTAGCTCTGTATCTCAGGATATGAATACACTCACATATGTGATAATCTATAATTTATACCCAAATGTGTGTGGTCAATATATGGAAAATAGACCAAGCCTCGCCTAGCCTACAAAGAAAATTTCGCGACAATGTATCAATAATGGTGACCTATACATTGACCTCTATATAATTAGCGTACAGTGAGGGCGCGCCACTCAACAAAATCTTGACAAATTTCCCGAAGTGAAATAGTCTACATGCAACGAGTACACATACAGACCGACTTCCCGGGTATGTAGGGGATCACGAAAGCCGAGTGAAGTCGATGATGGCAAGCTTTCCTTGCTGAGAATAGGAGGCGGGCATTTCAACAACATTTTTGACAACTAACTTTCATTGGGACTTGACGAATCTCAGATATATTTAGAGCTAAATTTCTTGCATAAATCATGAAATTGCAACACTATAGCCTTAAGGAAGGCATTTAAATCTGGTGTACTTTTATAAGCCCATGCTTATTGTTCATTTCTGATATTCTATTCAACGTATATTAACTTTGTAATTAAAGAAATTGAACGAAATAAACGAATTTCTTAGTACACTGAGCATTCTGGGGTGCCACTGAATGATTTTACATCATTCAAATAAACATAAACCATTATAAACAAGATGAAACTCATTCCCCATTCATTTTCCAGTTAAAAATCCCTTTTTCCGGTCATACATTGTCACATTGGGGTCAACAGACGTAGCCACGTGTATGAAGTAAAATATCAGAGCATAAATATCGATGGTCCTAGGTTTGTTTACCTGTCAAATGATACTATCATGAATATTTACTTTTTGCTGTTTGCATATTCATACTTGTAGATTCCAACTATACAATAACAACGATCTACACTAACGAAATAAATGAGCAATAACTTTCAATTCATTTTGTAACCATCACACACTACATTCCACTTTAAACAGTTTTAGCAAATCATTGATTATTTATCTGTAATTTATCGTAGATTACATTATTTTTTCTTTCTTTTAGAGAGAAATATTTAATGTATCCCAGGGTGCATCGACCTTTCAAGACTCAAGACATTCGAGTGTAGAGAGTGAGTCATGAACTAATCACTGGCTTATTACCAAACATACAAATAACAGAACATTTCGCGTTAAACAAATAACATAACACGTCGCCTTCTGACAGTTACCTTATGATAAAACTTGTGATATAAATATATAGTACCAAAGTGAGGTATTATTATTTATATTAATCAGGAGATTATTGTTGGTAAACATCCTATTATAACTGGTTTCCCTACCTTGTATCTTAAACCATTGAATATAGTCATTCGATTCGTTTTCATCTTTTACTTCCTGTTTTCTTACAATGTTTTCCTTAGATTTGATTAGTAGCTTTAGCGAGTAGATGTTATGCTTAACAACTTACCTTTAAGATATCGGGTTTAATATTTTGCTACATATCAGCCAGTTTTTTTTTCAACTGCTATTTTGAAAATCAACAGTGCTGCTTGCGTAATGCAGTGTGTGTATGTATGTATGTATGTATGTATGTATGTATGTATGTATGTATGTATGCATGTATGTGCATGTGTGTGTAACTATGGGGTGGGCGTGGTGTTTACAGAGGTAAGAAGAGAAATCACCAAGGACAATGGGCCAGTGGACATTTAGTAGGATGTGATAGGGCCGGGAGACAGATGGCCGAAATGGGTGGGTGGAGGGAAAGATTGGCTGACAATGGGCCTGCTCCAATGTGGGAGACTTGAATAATTGCATGAGGTAGGGGCGGGGAACTTAGGGCCTCTGTTCACATTTTACAAATCGGTTCAGAAGAAGGGCTATTTAGAAAATGGGATAAGCGGAGGGTCATACTTTGATTCATTCATTGTCTCTATGTGCATTATTTCGTGATTTTTAGCATCCCATCACTGACTCCAACTCTACATTACATCGTTGCAGTATTCGTTAGTGTTGTGGTTAACACTAGGGTTAAGTATAAGTAGCGTAATAACAGACTAAAAATCGTTGCTGACAACCATACAGTGAATCAATTGTCACTTGTGATGTGATGTGAGAATAAGAGTTCGGTAAGATATTCCGGATAATGTTCTGAAGGTGTTGTCCCTATACATGTTGGGATTCTACTCATCTAGTCTTTGGGACTTTGGCCTTGAGCTTAGCTGAAGAGATTCAAACAAACACATGTAATGATTAACATAGTGCCTTCACACAAATTCGTTCCGATGGTTATAATGGGAAATAAACAGTTTCTTTCAAACTTTTAACAGGATGGCAGTGCTGGGATTAGGTCTTTATCATTAATTCTGGAAGTATGTTTTAAATTATCTTAACAGATGTTGGTTATATTTAGAGAAAGGAAGTTAATTGAGGATCACATTTTTGCTTTGATTTCCTGGCCCTCCCACCTTTAGTAAATACAACCCCCCCCCCCAGTTATATAGTTTACCGGTATAATGATAGTCGTGATGTTCTACGGATGGTATGTTTATAATTTGATCAATGTTACCTGCTGTAGAGTTAATGTGTGGTTGTGATAAAATACAATTTTCGTGCTATACTGCTATTCCTAAAATATTTGAATTCTGTTTTCACAGACATTCCCGACTACATACCAAGTTCTTTGGAAGATTGTGATCATCGTCCAGCCACAGGACAGGTAAGGGCATGTACCATACAGGCATACTCTTCTCATTTTGGAATTAATTGACATAAAAGAACATGATGCAAACAATACCAGTTTTATAATGGGGATGACGTTTGTGTGTCTGTGTGTGTCGGTATCACCATTTTCTATCAAACGGCTGCATCAATTCAAAATAAATTTGATAGACATAGGTTTTGGTAATAATCCGATGAATATTGATGACCAATTTAAGTAATTAATCGATCGATCGTCTGGTCACGCATGCGCTTCATGTCGAAAGTGCACCACGAACGTCGATGTAAGTAAACCAGGAAGCTACAGTAAGCTGCTAGATACACTGAGAAAGACTCTGTTTTCAGGGATTTCGTGCCAACCTTATTTTGTGTTTCCCTTGGATCTGCACTCTGCATTGGCTGGAAAAACACTAGAAAAAAAGAAGACCGAGGCAGGGTTTTTAAGTGATTGAAACTCACAAGAAAACTATTTTTTCTTGGCCTTAAAATAGTTTTACAATGAGCGCAGAGTTCACAAACAGAGTTCACAAACAGTGGAAGTATTTCGGCCAAGTCTCCTGACAGGTGTCGGTCACAAGCACGTCGACCTATGACATGCATTAAGATGTTTTTCAGTGTCAAATACACGTTCTTATTACCTTCGAAATTGATCGCTCAAACATTATATCAGTTCTCAAAATTGTTAATTTATGTTTTGATAGTATCTGTTTTTTTCCAACAACCATGACTCCAGCCGCGTACACGCATGTGTACACCGTCAAATTAAGGTTATGACCGCATGTATGACGTAATATTGCATGATGTAGTACGTAGGAGACGATCTATGTGCAATGGGTAAAGGTAGTTAATCTAAAACAACTAAAGTTTGTTGCATCAATAGCATTCATTATTGTGAAACTGGCCAGAATTGACATATGATGGTACACTATATACTGTGAGCATGAGCAACATAGCTTTATGAACAAAAATGTGAGGAAAGGTGAACTCGTATTTCCAATGGGTCAGTCAGTACTACTTCTAGTACGAGCGCACATGTTGATGTCGACCTGCTGTATTACATACGTAGACATACTGTTCTTAACTTTTTATGACACATGTGTACTCAGACCACTAACAGAATGTTTACTACAATGTACGATGAAGTAAAGTGAATCTTTACAACAACAACAACAACAACAACAACAACAACAACAACAACAACAACAACATCAACAAGAATTATAATAACTTTATAAGGCAATATAGTAAAACTGGTTTAGGTTGAAAAGAAATACAAATATACCATACATCATGTATGTATCGGCCTGCAAATGATAAGTCATCTCAGTTTCATGCTTGCTCATGATTTAGACATTTTATGAAAGTTCTGTGTATTCATGGTACAATGGCAATAATTTCAAAGGTTACCAGAGCATGTTTTTCTTATCAATACACATTGATTTCGTAAAACTCCTGAACTAGCACATCCACTGACAGGCGCCAGTCACGAGACACCCTGAAATATTTATCATCGTTTCAATTTCATCAAATATGGACATATCATTTTCAAATTTCACAAACTAATGCACAGATGAATAAGGAGAAATCAAGTCTTTTTAGATTTTCGATTAGATGTTTAGGAAGTATTATATTGACCTTGAACCGTATCCTTTTTACCGCATTCTTTTCAGATTTCTCTCTATAAAAAAACTACCGCTGTTTATGAATTGCAAGGCCTGCTGTACATAATCTTTTATCTAGCTCTGTATCTCAGGATATGAATACACTCACATATGTGATAATCTATAATTTATACCCAAATGTGTGTGGTCAATATATGGAAAATAGACCAAGCCTCGCCTAGCCTACAAAGAAAATTTCGCGACAATGTATCAATAATGGTGACCTATACATTGACCTCTATATAATTAGCGTACAGTGAGGGCGCGCCACTCAACAAAATCTTGACAAATTTCCCGAAGTGAAATAGTCTACATGCAACGAGTACACATACAGACCGACTTCCCGGGTATGTAGGGGATCACGAAAGCCGAGTGAAGTCGAGGATGGCAAGCTTTCCTTGCTGAGAATAGGAGGCGGGCATTTCAACATTTTTGACAACTAACATTCATTGGTACTTAACTCAGATTTATTTAGAGCTAAATTTCTTGCAGCAATCATGAAATTGCAACACTGTAAGGCATTTAAATCTGGTGTACTTTTATAAGCCCATGTTTATTGTTCATTTCTGATATTCTATTCAACGTATATTAACTTTGTAATTAAAGAAATTGAATGAAATAAACGAATTTCTTAGTACACTGGGCATTCTGGGGTGCCACTGAATGATTTTACATCATTCAAATAAACATAAACCATTATAAACAAGATGAAACTCATTCCCCATTCATTTTCCAGTTATAAATCCTTTTTTCCGGTCATACATTGTCACATTGGGGTCAACAGAAGTAGCCAAGTATATGAAGTAAAATATCACAGCATAAATATCCATGGTCCTAAGTATGTTTACCTGTCAAATGATACTATCATGAATATTTATGTTTTGCTGTTTGCATATACATAATTGTAGATTCCAACTATACAATAACAACGATCTACACTAACGAAATAAATGAGCAATAACTTTCAATTCATTTTGTAGCCATCACACATTACATTCCACTTTAAACAGTTTTAGCAAATCATTGATTATTTATCTGTAATTTATCGTAGATTACATTATTTTTTCTTTCTTTTAGAGAGAAATATTTCATGTATCCCAGGGTGCATCGACCTTTCAAGACTCAAGACATTCGAGTGTAGAGAGTGAGTCACGAACTAATCACTGGCTTATTACCAAACAAACAAATAACAGAACATTTCGCGTTAAACAAATAACATAACACGTCGCCTTCTGACAGTTACCTTATGATAAAACTTGTGATATAAATATATAGTACCAAATTATGTTTGCATGAGGTAGGGGCGGGGAACTTAGGGCCTCTGTTCACTTTTTACAAATCGGTTCAGAAGAAGGGCTATTTAGAAAATGGGATAAGCGGAGGGTCATACTTTGATTCATTCATTGTCTCTATGTGCATTATTTCGTGATTTTTAGCATCCCATCACTGACACCAACTCTACATTACATCGTTGCAGTATTCGTTAGTGTTGTGGTTAACACTAGGGTTAAGTATAAGTAGCGTAATAACAGACTAAAAATCGTTGCTGACAACCATACAGTGAATCAATTGTCACTTGTGATGTGATGTGAGAAGAAGAGTTCGGTAAGATATTCCGGATAATGTTCTGAAGGTGTTGTCCCTATACATGTTGGGATTCTACTCATCTAGTCTTTGGGACTTTGGCCTTGAGCTTAGCTGAAGAGATTCAAACAAACACATGTAATGATTAACATAGTGCCTTCACACAAATTCGTTCCGATGGTTATAATGGGAAATAAACAGTTTCTTTCAAACTTTTAACAGGATGGCAGTGCTGGGATTAGGTCTTTATCATTAATTCTGGAAGTATGTTTTAAATTATCTTAACAGATGTTGGTTATATTTAGAGAAAGGAAGTTAATTGAGGATCACATTTTTGCTTTGATTTCCTGGCCCTCCCACCTTTAGTAAATACAACCCCCCCCCCCCCAGTTATATAGTTTACCGGTATAATGATAGTCGTGATGTTCTACTGATGGTATGTTTATAATTCGATCAATGTTACCTGCTGTAGAGTTCATGTGTGGTTGTGATAAAATACAATTTTCGTGCTTTACTGCTATTCCTAAAATATTTGAATTCTGTTTTCACAGACATTCCCGACTACATACCAAGTTCTTTGGAAGATTGTGATCATCATCCAGCCACAGGACAGGTAAGGGCATGTACCATACAGGCATACTCTTCTCATTTTGGAATTAATTGACATAAAAGAACATGATGCAAACAATACCAGTTTTATAATGAGGATGACGTTTGTGTGTCTGTGTGTGTCGGTATCACCATTTTCTATCAAACGGCTGCATCAATTCAAAATAAATTTGATAGACATAGGTTTTGGTAATAATCCGATGAATAATGATGACCAATTTAAGTAATTAATCGATCGATCGTCTGGTCACGCATGCGCTTCATGTCGAAAGTGCACCACGAACGTCGATGTAAGTAAACCAGGAAGCTACAGTTAGCTGCTCTACACTGAGAAAGACTCTGTTTTCAGGGATTTCGTGCCAACCTTTTTTTGTGTTTCCCTTGGATCTGCACTCTGCATTGGCTGGAAAAACACTAGAAAAAAAGAAGACCGAGGCAGGGTTTTTAAGTGATTGAAACTCACAAGAAAACTATTTTTTTCTTGGCCTTAAAATAGTTTTACAATGAGCGCAGAGTTCACAAACAGGTGAAGTATTTCGGCCAAGTCTTCTGACAGGTGTCGGTCACAAGCACGTCGACATATGACATGCATTAAGATGTGTTTCAGTGTCAAATACACGTTCTTATTACCTTCGAAATTGATCGCTCAAACATTATATCAGTTCTCAAAATTGTTAATTTATGTTTTGATAGTATCTGTTTTTTTCCAACAACCATGACTCCAGCCGCGTACACGCATGTGTACACCGTCACATTAAGGTTATGACTGCATGTATGACGTAATATTGCATGATGTAGTACGTAGGAGACGATCTATGTGCAATGGGTAAAGGTAGTTAATCTAAAACAACTAAAGTTTGTTGCATCAATAGCATTCATTATTGTGAAACTGGCCAGAATTGACATATGATGGTACACTATATACTGTGAGCATGAGCAACATAGCTTTATGAACAAAAATGTGAGGAAAGGTGAACTCGTATTTCCAATGGGTCAGTCAGTACTACTTCTAGTACGAGCGCACATGTTGATGTCGACCTGCTGTATTATATACGTAGACATGCTGTTCCTAACTTTTCATGACACGTGTACTCAGACCACTAACAGAATGTTTACTACAATGTACGATGAAGTAAAGTGAATCTTTACAACAACAACAACAACAACAACAACAACAACAACAACAACAACAACAATAACATCAACAAGAATTATAATAACTTTATAAGGCAATATAGTAAAACTGGTTTAGGTTGAAAAGAAATACAAATATACCATACATCATGTATGTATCGGCCTGCAAATGATAAGTAACCCCAGCTCCATCATCTCAGTTTCATGCTTGCTCATGATTTAGACATTTTATGAAAGTTCTGTGTATTCATGGTACAATGGCAATAATTTCAAAGGTAACCAGAGCATGTTTTTCTTATCAATACACATTGATTTCGTAAAACTCCTGAACCTGTCACTAGCACATCCACTGACAGGCGCCAGTCACGAGACACCCTGAAATATTTATCATCGTTTCAATTTCATCAAATATGGACATATCATTTTCAAATTTCACACACTAATGCACAGATGAATAAGGAGAAATCAAGTCTTTTTAGATTTTCGATTAGATGTTTAGGAAATATTATATTGACCTTGAACCGTATCCTTTTTACCGTATTCTTTTCCGATTTCTCTCTATAAAAAACTAACGCTGTTTATTGCAAGGCCTGCTGTACATAATCTTTTATCTAGCTCTGTATCTCAGGATATGAATACACTCACATATGTGATAATCTATAATTTATACCCAAATGTGTGTGGTCAAAATATGGAAAATGGACCAAGCCTCGCCTAGCCTACAAAGAAAATTTCGCGACAATGTATCAATAATGGTGACCTATACATTGACCTCTATATAATTAGCGTACAGTGAGGGCGCGCCACTCAACACAATCTTGACAAATTTCCCGAAGTGAAATAGTCTACATGCAACGAGTACACAGACCGACTTCCCGGGTATGTAGGGGATCACGAAAGCCGAGTGAAGTCGATGATGGCAAGCTTTCCTTGCTGAGAATAGGAGGCGGGCATTTCAACATTTTTGACAACTAAAATAAACGAATTTCTTAGTACACTGGGCATTCTGGGGTGCCACTGAATGATTTTACATCATTCAAATAAACATAAACCATTATAAACAAGATGAAACTCATTCCCCATTCATTTTCCAGTTATAAATCCTTTTTTCCGGTCATACATTGTCACATTGGGGTCAACAGACGTAGCCAAGTATATGAAGTAAAATATCACAGCATAAATATCCATGGTCCTAAGTATGTTTACCTGTCAAATGATACTATCATGAATATTTATGTTTTGCTGTTTGCATATGCATAATTGTAGATTCCAACTATACAATAACAACGATCTACACTAACGAAATAAATGAGCAATAACTTTCAATTCATTTTGTAGCCATCACACATTACATTCCACTTTAAACAGTTTTAGCAAATCATATTATCTGTAATTTATCGTAGATTACATTATTTTTTCTTTCTTTTAGAGTGAAATATTTCATGTATCCCAGGGTGCATCGACCTTTCAAGACTCAAGACATTCGAGTGTAGAGAGTGAGTCACGAACTAATCACTGGCTTATTACCAAACAAACAAATAACAGAACATTTCGCGTTAAACAAATAACATAACACGTCGCCTTCTGACAGTTACCTTATGATAAAACTTGTGATATAAATATATAGTACCAAATTATGTTTGCATGAGGTAGGGGCGGGGAACTTAGGGCCTCTGTTCACTTTTTACAAATCGGTTCAGAAGAAGGGCTATTTAGAAAATGGGATAAGCGGAGGGTCATACTTTGATTCATTCATTGTCTCTATGTGCATTATTTCGTGATTTTTAGCATCCCATCACTGACACCAACTCTACATTACATCGTTGCAGTATTCGTTAGTGTTGTGGTTAACACTAGGGTTAAGGATAAGTAGCGTAATAACAGACTAAAAATCGTTGCTGACAACCATACAGTGAATCAATTGTCACTTGTGATGTGATGTGAGAAGAGGAGTTCGGTAAGATATTCCGGATAATGTTCTGAAGGTGTTGTCCCTATACATGTTGGGATTCTACTCATCTAGTCTTTGGGACTTTGGCCTTGAGCTTAGCTGAAGAGATTCAAACAAACACATGTAATGATTAACATAGTGCCTTCACACAAATTCGTTCCGATGGTTATAATGGGAAATAAGCAGTTTCTTTCAAACTTTTAACAGGATGGCAGTGCTGGGATTAGGTCTTTATCATTAATTCTGGAAGTATGTTTTAAATTATCTTAACAGATGTTGGATATATTTAGAGAAAGGAAGTTAATTGAGGATCACATTTTTGCTTTGATTTCCTGGCCCTCCTACCTTTAGTAAATACAATACAACCCCCCCCCCCATTTATATAGTTTACCGGTATAATGATAGTCGTGATGTTCTACGGATGGTATGCTTATAATTTGATCAATGTTACCTGCTGTAGAGTTAATGTGTGGTTGTGATAAAATACAATTTTCGTGCTTTACTGCTATTCCTAAAATATTTGAATTATGTTTTCACAGACCTTCTCGAATACATACGAAGTTCTTTGGAAGATTGTGATCATCGTCCAGCCACAGGACAGGTAAGGACATGTACCATACAGGCATACTCTTTTCATTTTGGAATTAATTGACATAAAAGAACATGAGGCAAACACTACCAGTTTTATAATGAGGATGACGTTTGTGTGTCTGTGTGTGTCGGTATCACCATTTTCTATCAAACGGCTGCATCAATTCAAAATAAATTTGATAGACATAGGTTTTGGTAATAATCTGATGAATATTGATGACCAATTTAAGTAATTAATCGATCGATCGTCTGGTCACGCATGCGCTTCATGTCGAAAGTGCACCACGAACGTCGATGTAAGTAAACCAGGAAGCTACAGTAAGCTGCTCTACACTGAGAAAGACTCTGTTTTCAGGGATTTCGTGCCAACCTTTTTTTGTGTTTCCCTTGGATCTGCACTCTGCATTGGCTGGAAAAACACTAGAAAAAAAGAAGACCGAGGCAGGGTTTTTAAGTGATTGAAACTCACAAGAAAACTATTTTTTTTCTTGGCCTTAAAATAGTTTTACAATGAGCGCAGAGTTCACAAACAGGTGAAGTATTTCGGCCAAGTCTTCTGACAGGTGTCGGTCACAAGCACGTCGACCTATGACATGCATTAAGATGTGTTTCAGTGTCAAATACACGTTCTTATTACCTTCGAAAATGATCGCTCAAACATTATATCAGTTCTCAAAATTGTTAATTTATGTTTTGATAGTATCTGTTTTTTTCCAACAACCATGACTCCAGCCGCGTACACGCATGTGTACACCGTCACATTAAGGTTATGACCGCATGTATGACGTAATATTGCATGATGTAGTACGTAGGACACGATCTATGTGCAATGGGTAAAGGTAGTTAATCTAAAACAACTAAAGTTTGTTGCATCAATAGCATTCATTATTGTGAAACTGGCCAGAATTGACATATGATGGTACACTATACTGTGAGCATGAGCAACATAGCTTTATGAACAAAAATGTGAGGAAAGGTGAACTCGTATTTCCAATGGGTCAGTCAGTACTACTTCTAGTACGAGCGCACATGTTGATGTCGACCTGCTGTATTACATACGTAGACATGCTGTTCTTAACTTTTTATGACACATGTGTACTCAGACCACTAACAGAATGTTTACTACAATGTACGATGAAGTAAAGTGAATCTTTACAACAACAACAACAACAACAACAACAACAACAACAACAACAACAACAACAACAACAACAACACGAAGTATAATAACTTTATAGGCAATATAGTAAAACTGGTTTAGGTTGAAAAGAAATACAAATATACCATACATCATGTATGTATCGGCCTGCAAATGATAAGTAACCCCAGCTCCACCATCTTAGTTTCATGCTTGCTCATGATTTAGACATTTTATGAAAGTTCTGTGTATTCATGGTACAATGGCAATAATTTCAAAGGTAACCAGAGCATGTTTTTCTTATCAATACACATTGATTTCGTAAAACTCCTAAACCTGTCACTAGCACATCCACTGACCAAGCCTCGCCTAGCCTACAAAGAAAATTTCGCGACAATGTATCAATAATGGTGACCTATACATTGACCTCTATATAATTAGCGTACAGTGAGGGCGCGCCACTCAACAAAATCTTGACAAATTTCCCGAAGTGAAATAGTCTACATGCAACGAGTACACAGACCGACTTCCCGGGTATGTAGGGGATCACGAAAGCCGAGTGAAGTCGAGGATGGCAAGCTTTCCTTGCTGAGAATAGGAGGCGGGCATTTCAACATTTTTGACAACAAACTTTCATTGGGACTTGACGAATCTCAGATATATTTAGAGCTAAATTTCTTACATAAATCATGAAATTGCAACACTATAGCCTTAAGGAAGGCATTTAAATCTGGTGTACTTTTATAAGCCCATGCTTATTGTTCATTTCTGATATTCTATTCAACGTATATTAACTTTGTAATTAAAGAAATTGAATGAAATAAACGAATTTCTTAGTACACTGAGCATTCTGGGGTGCCACTGAATGATTTTACATCATTCAAATAAACATAAACCATTATAAACAAGATGAAACTCATTCCCCATTCATTTTCCAGTTATAAATCCTTTTTTCCGGTCATACATTGTCACGTTTGGGTCAACAGACGTAGCCACGTGTATGAAGTAAAATATCAGAGCATAAATATCGATGGTCCTAGGTGTGTTTACTTGTAGATTCCAACTATACAATAACAACGATCTACACTAACGAAATAAATGAGCAATAACTTTCAATTCATTTTGTAACCATCACACATTACATTCCACTTTAAACAGTTTTAGCAAATCATTGATTATTTATCTGTAATTTATCGTGGATTACATTATTTTTTCTTTCTTTTAGAGAGAAATATTTCATGTATCCCAGGGTGCATCGACCTTTCAAGACTCAAGACATTCGAGTGTAGAGAGTGAGTCACGAACTAATCACTGGCTTATTACCAAACATACAAATAACAGAACATTTCGAGTTAAACAAATAACATAACACGTCGCTTTCTGACAGTTACCTTATGATAAAACTTGTGATATAAATATATAGTACCAAATTGAGCTATTATGATTTATATTAATCAGGAGATTATTGTTGGTAAACATCCTATTTTTTTACATATCAGCCAGTTTTTTTTCAACTGCTATTTTGAAAATCAACAATGCTGCTTGCGTAATGCAGTGTGTATGTATGTATGTATGTATGTATGTATGTATGTATGTATGTATGTATGTATGTATGTATGTATGTATGTATGTATGTATGTATGTATGTATGTATGTATGTATGTAGAAAGAAATGCATAAGGAACTAATAAACCAGTCCGTATTATATAGCTGTTAAATCCGACGTTTCGAATAAATATTCTTTTTCAAAGGAAAAATTGGCGAGACACAAAAATGCCAGGTCAAAACCCGAACATTTCTAAATAACAATAATAATATGTATGTATGAATGTATGTATGTATGTATGTATGTATGTATGTATGTATGTATGTACATTTTTTGTATGTATGTATGTATGTATGTGCATGTGTGCGAGTTAGTGTGTGTGTGTGTGAGAGTAAGTGTATATGTGTGTGTGAGAGGATGGGGTGGACGTGGTGTTTGCAAACAACTTGAAGTAAAATATTGTTATTTCTATTTGCACAAGATTATTGCACTTTTTTAAAAATGTAACTTCCGTAGTGGATGAATCGGTCTTCAATTTGATCTTTGTGGTTCTAGGAATGTCTTGACTTTGCAATGGGCCAGTGGACATTTAGAATGGAGTGAAAGGGCCGGGAGACAGATGGCTGTGATGGATGGGTGGGGGGAAGGATTGGCTGACAATTGGCCTGCTCCAGTGGGGAGATTTCATCAATAATTACATGACTTCAATAATCACATGAGGTAGGGGTGGGGAAAATAGGGCCTTGGTTCACTTTTTACAAATCGGTTCAGAAGAAGGGCTATTTTAAAAAATGGGATAAGCGGAGGGTAATAGTTTACTTTGATTCATTCATTGTCTCTAGGTGCATTTTTAGCATCCCATCACTGACACCAGTTCTACATTACATTGTTGCAGTATTGGTTAGTGTTGGGGTTGGGGTTAACATTAGGGTTAAGGTTAGGTAGCGTAATAACAGTCCAGAAATCGTTGTTGACAACCATACAGTGAATCACTAGTTGTGTCGTGTCGTGTCGTGATGTGATGTGATGTGATGTGATGTGATGTGATGTGATGTAATGTGATGAGATGAGATGAGATGTGATGTGATGTGATGTGATGTGATGTGATGTGATGTGTTGCGTTGCGATGCGATGCGATGCGATGCGATGCGATGCGAAGTGAAGTGAAGTGATGTGATGTGATGTGATATGATGTGATGTGATGAGTTCGGTAAGATATTCCGGATAATGATCTGAAGGTGTTGCCCCTTATCGGCATTTACCCATGCTTTTAATTTTTTTAAGAAATGGTAGTAATTTTAGAGAAAGTAAGTTAACGTAGGGTTACATTTTAGCCTAAGTTTCTTGGCCCTTCCCGCTTTAGTAATTAATAAAGCCCCCCCCCCCCCCCCGCATTTGAACATCTTTTACCAGTGTGATATAGTAGTAATGTTCCACGGGTGGTAGGTAGATGGCCTGGTCAATGTTATATGATGTACAGGTAATGTGTGGTTGTGATGAAATACAATTGAACGTAAATTACTGCTATATATTTTTAAAACGTTTGAAATATCTTCTCACAGACAAAGCTGAGGCTATTGTTGAGGCTACTGTTGTTGAGGCTTGTGGTCATCATCAAATCAAGCAAACGGTAAGGAATTGTATCACAAATAGTTTCGTTTTGGAATTAATTAAAACACTACTTCTAGGCAAATAAAACCATTTATACGTCACCTGTCACCAATCTCGCATTCTGATTGGTCGAGAGCCCTGCAGATACACAAGCGTATTTTTCACCAAACAGCCGTATTTTTGCTTGTATCACGTGATTACTCCACAACCCCTTGTAAACATACTTAGCAGACAACTAGAAATCCAGCATTTCCAATGATATAATTATTGTCAACCGTACGAAATATCGACGTTGTATACATTGTGACACACAGAGGCACAAGAGGTGGTACTAAGAAAGTTCGACCCATCCAAACTGTTACAACAACAAATATTACTAGTATGACGAATTCGAACCTCAATTATAAACCACATGCAAATTGAATTAACGTCAACAACCTCATTCAAATACCAACCTGTAACTCCATCGACAAATGTGGTGTGATCAAACGAAAGTGCCAACTCATGCAAACTACATGGAATGTCAGATCCGTCCGCAACAAAACAACTGCAGTGGAAGACTACACTAGGGAGAAGGATATTGACATCCTTGTTCTGACTGAGAATTGAGTTGAGTTGAGTGAAATATGTGATGAACACATAATTAATGAACTCGCCCCCGATGGCTACACTTTTAAACATACTCCACATACCTCTTCTACTGGTGGTGAAATTGGCTTGTTATTCAAATCATCACTCAAACACAAAGAAGCATGTTATCCAATGAAATCTGCTAAGTCATTTGAAGCAACAGAAGCTACACTTTGTCATCAGGGCATCACATTAATATTATCATTGTATACCGTCTACCTCCCACAGCCAAGAATAAACTCACAAATACACAGTTTTTGCAAGAATTCAGTTCATTGTTAGAAAGGCTCGTGGTCACAACAAAGCACCCCTACCTTGTTGGGCATTTTAACATTCACATGGATGATTTGCAAGACCCCACCACACAGAAATTGGAGGATTTATTCGATACTTTCAATCTTCTACAATGGGTATCGGAACCAACTCATGTGAAAGGCCACATTTTAGACATCATCATCTCTATTATAAACCAAACTGCATTTCATCAATTTATGTCGACTCTCAAATAATATCAGATCATAATCTCGTTCATGCTAAGATTATACTGGAGAAATCACCACTGTTATGACGCAATATTGTTTACAGGAAAATACCTTCAATCTCACCTGATGATTTCATGAAAGACACTGGATCCCTAACATATTTCAGACAACCACCATCCGACTTAGACTCTGCCGAATTAGCATATACTACTCATTTCTCAAGGATTCTGGATAAACACGCACCCTTAAAGCAATGTACAATTACAGTAAGTGGTATACACCTGAGATTGATGAAGCAAGCAAGAAGGAGACGAAGATCAGCTGAGCGTTGATGGCGCAACACAAAACTAGAAGTTCATAAAGAAATTTTCTTCGAGATATGCAAAGATGTACGTCAACTCCTACAGAAAGCAAAGCAGACATACTACAACAAACTGATACTTGAAAACTCAAACGACCACTGTATTTCAGATATTTTCCACTCTGTCCAGTAACCCTAAAAAGATGACCTACTAGATCATACTTCAGTCAACGATATCACTGAGCAATTCAGTCAATATTATATTGACAAAATAAGAAATGTCAACCTAAACTTTGATAATTCACATCTAACGCCTGCATTGGACTCTCTGGAAACCCATATTTCGTCTTCTCGGTCTGTTTTCAACCCAGTGAATGCAGACGATATTAGTAAAATTGATTATTAACAGCACACCGTCTAAAATCTGTTCCCTCGATTCTATCCCCACATCGCTTCTGAAACAGTGCCAAGAACACTTGTGGACCATTCTGTCTTTCATCATTAACTCATCTCTTACTAGTGGTAATATTCCAGCATCACTCAAGTCTGTCGTCGTTAAACCAATTGCCCAAGAAATCCTCACTTGATTCCAATGTATTCAAGACCTACAGACCTGTCTCTAACCTACCATTTTTTTCTAAAATAATGAAGAAAATTGTTGAAGCCCAATTAACTGCATACCTTACAGCTAATTCATTACTAGATAGAGCCACTACAATCTGCCTACAGGAAACACCACAGCACAGAGACAACACTCACTAAAGTAAACAACAACATCTGTATAGCACTTGACAGAGGACAATGTGAACTACTTGTTCTTCTAGATCTGTCAGCTGCTTTCGATACAACAGACCATAACATGCTCATTTCAAGATTATCAAACCTCGGCATTACCAGCATCCCACTGCAATCGTTTAAATCATACCTGCAGAACCGACATCAATCAATATTGATATCAGGCAACACCTCCAAAGCACAACATCTACAATATGGTGTACCCCAGGGCTCTGTGCTAGGCCCACTGCTATTTTGCATCTTCATATCTCCACTTGCCACCCTATTAAGACTTCATGATTTGAATTTTATACAAAATGCTAATGATAATCAACTATATGTAGGCCTTGCTTTGGCTGACACATCCACCACTGTTGTCAAGATGGAAACTGCAGGACTGGACATAAAATCATGGATGACACAAAACAAAATCAATGATGGTAAAACTGGGGTACTACACATTAGGTCTCAGTTTATGCGCATACCCCGTCTCACTGACAGTATAAACATGGGATCATGTTCTGTTGACTTGGTTAACTACGCACGCAATATTGGTGTAACGTTCGATGATAAACACACTCTTAGGAAGCACATTACCATAACATGCAATTCGCTCTATTACAATCTTTGGAAAATTGGTCGTATTCGTCGCTGTCTGACAAGTGACGCATGTGAAAATCTAGTCCATGCTCTTGTCTCATGCAAACAGGATTACTGTAATGGACTCTTACATGGTTTAGCATCTAACGTAATCATCGGAATTTCCAAGGTAGATTCCCAGTAATTTTAACCCCTCATTATTCCATTTTAGCCCCATGGGGTCGTCTTTACGACATTGCCAGTTGCCGCACCACAATCCTTCAGATTTACCAACATTCACTTTAGCATTAGTAGCTTTTTCATAGATATCAATCCATTTGTTAAGTTTTGTAAAGTCGTCCTCTTGTGTTACAAGAAATTCGACATCGTCGGCGTAGGCCGATAAAAGGACATTACGTTGTGTGTGGGGTAGACTGAGACCTTTCATTTCACTTTTTGTGCGTATTTTGTGCAAAAAAAGGTTCTAATGCGAGGATGTATAATTGACCAGATAGGGAGCATCCTTGACGGATACCCCTTTTGAATTCGATTGGTGCTGTTAACATGTTGTTTACACGGACAAGACATTGTGCATTAGAGTAGATGAGTTGGATACAACAGGTAAAGTCTTCACCAAATCCGAAAGATTTCAATGTGTTCATTAAATATTTGTGGTTTATTCGATCAAATGCTTTTTCTTGGTCGATTGCGACAATTCCAAGAGTTAATTGAGTTTGATTCGCGTAGCATATACTGTCTCTAAGAACATTTATGTTGTCTTCTATACTACGAGTTGGTATGCTACACGTTTGATCGATATTGATAATACTCCCAAGTACATTGCGTAGTCGAAAAGATGGACATTTTGTGAATATCTTGTAATCACTGCATAATAAGCTTATTGGACGCCAGTTTTTCAGTAATGTGTTATCACCTTTCTTTGGGATCAAACTTATTACTGCGCGACGGCAGGATTGTGGAAGTTCGCCATCTTTTATAGAAGTGGAAAAGACATCAAGAAAGTCATGTTTAAAAGTTGACCAGAATGTTTTGTAAAATTCATTAGGAATGCCATCAATGCCAGGAGAGCGGTTATTTGAAAGGTGTTTGACTGCGGTTGTTAGTTCATCAAGTGTAATATCTGAGTCGCAGTAGTCTGAATCATCTTGACTTAGTTGAGGAAGGTTTTCTAGTAGTTTTTCTTGGTCTGTAGTGGAGGTGGGATCAGGTAGAAAGAGTTCTTGATAGAAGGAATGTGTGATTTTGCACATTTCATTTTGTTCATTAGTAATAGTCTGGTCGCTTCTGCGGAGCTGGGTTATGGTTTTACGACTGTTTTTACGTTTTTCAAGCCTCGAGAAAAAATCACCAGACATATCATTTTCATGCAAAAGTTGTTGATGTGTTCGCACGGCTGCGCCTTTACTTTCAGATTGAATGTATGTTTTCAAAAGTTCTTTTTTGTCATTGTATATATTAACCAATTCGGGGTTTGTATTCATGTTGTGTTCCATTTCTTTTCTACTTCTACTTCTACTTCTACTTCTATACTGTGTAAACATCCTAAAGAGGATTATCATCACACAGGTGTAACGCTGGCGGCGTCCTTTAGATCTCACCCGTGTTCAGGTGAGCACGATCTATGAGATCGGTGATATCAATGCTGGAGAGGGCAGATTTGAAACTGACTATTGTCTTTGCTTGTTGAATGGATAATGGTAAGAGATTCCATTCTGGAATTGTCCGAGGAATAAGTGAATATTTGTAACAGTTTTTCTTAGCGATGATCGATATGAAAGAAGAACCAGGTACACTTCCCCTAGTAGAACGTGATGATGATTCTGGTAGTTTATCATCTTGAAAAGCAACTAGATTATTTGTAGCTTTGTATAGGAAAGTTAGTCTGCTAACTGCTCTGCGATTTTCAAGGCATTGCAATTGGAGCTTCCGTAGCATATCGGATACACTGGCCTCCCTCTTGTAGTTTCCGGTGACAAATCGAGCTGCTTTGCGTTGAATTTTTTCAACAGCATTTTTGCCAACTTTGGTGTAAGGGTCCCAAATACTTGCACAATACTCCAAACGCGGTCGTACAAGGGACATATATGCGGTTTGTTTGGTACTGGGAGGACAGTCATGTAGATGTCTCTGTAGTAGTCCTAGGATCCTTGATGCTTTAGATGTGATATTTGATATGTGGTGCTTCCATTCCAGGTCATGTGACAGTTCAATGCCCAAGTAGGAGTGCTGCTTTACAATTCTGAGAATATTGTCTCCCATTTTATAATTATGTTGCAACTGATTTCTTTTGTGAGTGATATTCATGACAAAACACTTTGCTGTATTGAATCCCATTTGCCAGTCCTTTTCCCATTTGGTTAATTTGTTGATGTCTTCTTGCAAGATTTCACAATCTTTCACTGATTTTATATGTCGGTATAAGATACAGTCATCTGCAAACAATCGCACGTGTGATTTGACAGATGATGGTAGGTCGTTGATGTATATCAGGAAAAGTAGTGGTCCTAGTACAGTTCCTTGCGGAACTCCTGATGTAACTGGTGAACTGGTAGACTGGGAGCCTTCAAGTACTACTTTTTGAAAACGTTGAGTCAAAAAGTTGTTAATCCATGAGTGAATAGAACCTGTAATTTCCATTTGGTGTAGTTTATGTAGTAGTCGTTGATGTGGAACTGTATCAAATGCCTTGCTAAAGTCCATTATTACCATGTCTGTCTGACCCTGACTATTCAGTGTTCTTGCTAAATCATCAACTGTTAGTGCAAGCTGAGATTCACATGATCTACCTCTCCTGAAACCATGTTGTAGATCACTGAGTAGGTTGAACTGATCAAAATGGTTCATTATGTGGTGGTGAACTATATGTTCTAGTAATTTGCATGAGATTGACGTTAATGAAACGGGTCTATAATTAGCTGGATTTGATTTGTCTCCCTTCTTATAGATTGGTGAGATAAATGCTTCTCTCCAGTCTGAAGGGAGTAAACCTGTATCAATGGATTTCTGGAAAAGTTTAGTAAAGATTGGTGCAATAGCATGACGACATTCGCTGAGAATTCTTGCCGGAATGTGATCAGGTCCTGTAGCTTTGTTGACTTTGATAGACGATAACAGTTTCAAAATGCCTTCAGTATTGACTGTAATATTGTGGAGTATCACTTTTGTCCAAAAGTGGAAGATTAGATGTATCTTCAACAGTGAAAACTGATGTAAACTGGTTGTTGAGAACTGCAGCCTTCTCAGAAGCTGATTGCGCGAGTTTACCATCTTTCCCCGTAAGGGGCGCTGTACCAAATGTTTGTTGTCTTTTCGATTTAATGAATTTCCAAAATGATTTGGTATTGTTTGACTCAAGACTCCCACAGATGTCTTCTTTGACATGGCGACGATATTCCTTTCGGATGTTTCTGTCTATTTGGCGACGGAACTTCTTGAAACTATCGTTATCATGATAATTACCAGATGCTCTTGCCTTATTGTATATTTTCTGTTTCATGCGTATCTGTCTTCTAATTTTGTGATTAACCCATGGTAATGAAAACCTAGGAGACGACATCTTACTAGGTATATTGCGATCCATAGAATCTAGTAGTGTAGACTTAAACATACCCCACAGGTCATCTATATTGGAATCATTAATAACTTCTGTGGTTAATTTATCATTTAAACTTATAAGGTCATCTGAAATCAGGTTCATATTTCCTTTCTTGTAGAGATATATTTTACGAGGTTTTGGTTTAAATTTGATAGGACGTAGATGGTCATGTATAATGACAATATCGTGATCACTGATACCAGCTTTAACCTGAACACTATTGACAAGAGAAGTGTTAGATGTGAAAGCTAGGTCTAGTATGTTATTATCTCTGGTTGGTTCAGTTACTACTTGGTGAAGGTTGAACTCTTGTGAGATATCAAGTAAGAGTTTACTGGTGTGTGCATGTCTACCTCCAGATTTAAAGCAGTTTGTGTCCCAATTGATATCTGGTAGATTAAAATCTCCTAGCAGCCATACATGGGCATGAGCAGGTTTTTTTCCGAGTGATTTCTGTAGTTCAGTGATATAAGTAGAATCAGTTGATGGAGGTCTGTAAAATGCACCAATATATAATGGTTTTAGTCCCTTTAGCTGTATAGTAACCCAGATAATCTCACAATCAGTTGCTAAATCTGGTCTCTCTGTAGCAATTAATGTATTACTGGTCGCGATAAACACACCTCCATGTGTGTCATGGACACGGTACCTCCTGAATGCTTGGTAGTCGTCTGGAAATATTTCTCCATTTGTTATATTCTTGTTGAGCCATGATTCAGTTCCTATAATGATGTCTGGTTTTTCTGAATCAATGAGTGATAAGAAATTAGGTAATTTTGCCCTTACACTCTGGCAATTCAGATTCAGAAACTTCAGTGATTTAGGGGTTGGGCATTTACTTGTTTGTTTATGACGCCTATTGTATTGCTTATGACTCCTGTTGGTACTGGCAGATGTTTTCCTTTTACACTTGTTTAGAGTTGGTCCATGAGGACTTGATGACATTAATGGTGGCATATATTGAGAGGTGTTGTCAGTCTCGTCATGTGAAGACAGGACATCGAACGAATTTGATATATCAAGATCAGTGATAGAGAAAAGGGAGTTTGAAAAGTTTGGTAAACCACAGGTGCAACAAATCCAAATATATGAGAGATGCTGTGCATGACAATTAAAAATGTTGTCACTCATACCAATACAGTTCTTATGCACCCACTGAAAACACTCTTCACATTCCAATGCATCATCCTCTAACTTGGTTTCCAGATGGCAATACATACATGTGTCTGTGATCGTTGAATTGCTGTGATTTGGTGATGGTCCAGGATTTAGGTTTACATCATTTGCTAATATTAGAAGTAGCAAAAAGTGTTTCTTTGAATTTGGATTTGTCGACATAATAATCTTGGTGAACTGACTTGATTTATCCAGAGAATGGAACAAACTCACCCAGAGAGTTGACACGCCGACGTTGTTATGATTATGATCAGTCATTAAAGTAGTCCAAGTACCCGAAAATTGGAAAGGAGGATTGTGAAATTGTTGGTTCCTTGTAGTGATGTTGATGTTGTATCGATGGATTGATAGCACAATAAGGGCGAGAGTTAGACTAGCGAAGTGTTGTTTTGTATATGCAGAAGTACCCATTGTTGTCCAAGATGGCCGCAAACAACACAGGTAGTCTCAGGTACCGGTAAAATTTAGAAATCCTATGAAGTTCAAGGACGTTGATTTATCAGCCAAATAAACTACTGCAAGCACAGCCAATACCATTAAAAATGATATGCTGAACAAATAACAATGCGAAACAGACTGCAACACCAGATGATTTTGGATAATAGAAATAATGCAGAGAGCTGAAATTTTTTTTGCTGCCAGCAACTATGCAGCGCCCTCAACCTCCCTTTAGTTCATGTTCAAGTTTATGTTTTGAATCTTTAAAGAGTTGACGTTTGTGAGTTGCGTATTGCTGTGTCAGCAGTTTTATTTTGTGTTTGCCAATGTCCCACCAGTGTTGTATTTTCGTAAATTCTGTTTTTATATTCTGCCACTGTGTCCAAAAGTCACGGATGAGGTCGCAGTCGTAAGCGTCGTCAAGTAGGTCGGTATTCATATACCAGACGGGAGAAGTGTTTTGAACTTTTGTGAGAGAGATTTTGATTTTCACAATGGAGTGGTCTGAGAAGGCTTGTGCTCCAGTGAAAATATCAGCGGTGTGTATGCGGGTAGAGAGATATTTTGATATGTAAATTCTATCAATTCTTGCAGCTGTTGTGTAATCGCTTTTATGCCATGTGTACTGTCTTGTGTTGCCTTGGTGATATCGCCACGCATCCACTAATTTAAATCTGTGTGTTAATTTATCAAGGCAAAGAGAAGTGCCTGTATCCGGCTCTTTCTTACTCGAGCGGTCTATTCCAGGGTTTACGGTGCAGTTAAAGTCACCTCCAAGGATGACGGGGTCGTTATTTAACTCATTTAAAAGTTGTTTTAATTTTTGAAGGACATATAACCTTTCATTTCCGTCATTTGGTGCATATAGGTTAATAATGTGAAAAGAATTATCATTGACTTTGACATGAGCATGTAGAAGTCTTCCATTGACGATATTTTTTGTTGACAGAATATTTATATTTCTTTTGGGAGAGAAAAGAATTGCAACGCCAGCAGTATTAGTATTTGCGTGAGAAAAAACACACTGTCCTCTCCATGCAATACGCCAAGACGGTTCGTCGACAGGTATAGTGTGAGTTTCCTGTAGGAAGTGAAAATCGCTCTCATGGTTATTCTTGAGGTAGGCAAAGATCTGATATCGTTTGAGTGAGTCGCGGCCTCCTCGTACATTGAATGTTGTGCAAGTTAGACTAACCATGATTGTGATGAGTAATATGATGTTGTGGTGTATATCCATGATATGTATAGAAGTGGTAAGAGAGCTCAGGAGGATGAACCTTTTGTAGTGAAACTAGTCACTTTCAGATGTTTGATTAACTTTGCTTTTATTTTATAGATTCTAGCTTTCTGTGATTTGGATATTTGTTCGTTATTACGGTAGTTTTTCAGACTGTGGATTAATTTTTTTAGATCTGGACAGAAGTCCACACTTCTCTCAACGATTTTTTTGAGTACATTACATCGTTGAGGAATTCTCTGATTGAATCTGCTGGTAAAGTGTATTGTTGGCTTTGATCGCCTATTTGGGAGAATTTAGACATGTCAGACATAACTGATTCTGTATCATCTTCTTCTTGTGCATTTTCTTCGTTTATTGGGTTGGTACATGATTGAATAGGAGAAAACAGGTCTTGTGAGTCACCTATTGTAATGTCAGTATTGGGGAAAAGCTCTGACGCTCCAGGAATCGAAGAATCCGATAGTTCAAGGGAGAGAGGTCGAGACTGAGAGGATGAGGAGGTTGAAGATTCACAGAAGGAGGAAGGGAGAGAGGGTGGAGAGGGGAAGGGGGAAGGGGGGGTTCGTACCCTCTCTTCAACGGATGAAACAGAGTCGTCTGTTTTTTGTGCGTCACTTTTATTACAGTCTTTAATGGTGTGTGTATCATTTGATATGTTGTTGTTGCCATTGGTTACTTTGTCTGTGTTTTCTGTTGGTGTATTGATATTTTCATTTGTATCGTTACCATGAACGTCGATTGTTCGTGTTGTGTTGTTGTCCTCCATCATGGTTACATCTGTGTTTTCTTGAGTGTCTGTATCAATATTTACACGTTGGAATTGATCATCTGTGTGTACCTGTTTATCAGGATTGTCATTGGTAGTGTTGTTATTGTTGTTCGATCGAGTGTCATCTGTGTTGTCTTGTACATCGGTATTTGTGGTCACGTCGTTGGTATGTGTGTTGCTTGTGTCATTTGTTGTCTTTGTTTGGTTATTCATGGTATCATTACGTGTGCTTTGGGTTTCATTCTGCTGTGTGTTGTCTTCGTTGACAGGTGTTTCTGTATTGTGACGGCAGTTTCGTTGTATGTGACCTGGCAATCCACATTTGTAACACCGAAAGTCGCCAGTTGTCATGTAGATTCTATATGCCCTGTTTTCATGTCTGACGTGGAAATGACCCTCCACTTCGTCTTTGTTGTGTAATAGCATGTATATTTGTCTGCGAAAAGATTGTATGTGTTTCAAGTTGTCTTTTCTACCCCCTAACGGTATAGGTTTTAGGTCGCTGACCATTTTCCCATAAATAGAGAGTTCCCCCTTTAAAGTATCATTTGGGATAAAGGGTGGTACGCCCGAAAGAATTACTTTCGTTGCTAATTTGACGACGGGTTCAACGTTGACCCACGAACCGTCAATGGTTAGTCCATGCATACATACGGTGTCGACCCAAGTGACTGATTTGAAATAAACTATGATACTTCCATTTGCACGAGAAGCAGCGGTAATATTGCTTGCACCAACCATCTCTGCGATTTTCTCTACATAAGACTCGACTCTGAATCCGTCAATTGTTGCACACCTAATACCATGTTTGCTGGTTAGACCTGCAAATGGATCACGTGTCTGGCTTGATGGCCAGGTAGCCATCTTTGCTACACTGGCTAAAGCCGAAAACCAACCAAAGAAAAAGACCCCAAATAGAAACAACGGGGGAAGTAGTGGCAAAAATAAACTTACAGGAAGGTAATAAACGGTCCTACCAGTATCCACAGGATGCTAAAAACACAGGATGAACAGCAGCAAGCTAGATTTCGTTGGATTGTATGGAGCTCCACTTCAACACGTCCGTTCAAGATGGCGGAAGAAGAAGAAGAAGAAGAAGAAGAAGAAGAAGAAGAAGAAGAAGAAGAAGAAGAAGAAGAAGAAGAAGAAGAAGAAGAAGAAGAAGAAGAAGATTTTTGATTTTTAAATAAAACGTTTATTGCTGATCCCTACTGCTAAAATTACATTACAATGGAAATAGGGTGTCATACGAATAAACGGAAAGGTTTCACGATCTATCAAATTTTATATGGAGTTAATACATTTAATATTTTGCATTCAAACGTCGATTTATCTTCAGTCGATTAACTTCATTCAATATTTTGTTTTCCACCAGTTTTATCTTCATTCAATATTTTGTTTTCAATTTCTGTTCTATCTTCAGTTGAACATACGTTGTAATTGATGTTGAGATTTCTGAAAGAAAGCAGAATTCGTTAGGTGCATGTATGTATGTATGTATGTATGTATGTATGTATGTATGTATGTATGTATGTATGTATGTACATCTTAAAACTATGTCACAAAGCACTGATCTGTGGATGCCAGTTTGATTTGACTTCATCTGTCATGTCACACCTACATCCACAGACCCCATAAGGAGTACGGTGCCCAGAGTGAATTGTGACAGGGACGGGAGCTTAGATTAAGATTTTCAGTTCTCCGTCGCATGATACACTACAAAGAGTTTCATTATGTTCCCACATCAGTTTAAAGTAATCGGTATGGTTTGCTGATGTGTTAAGTTGGTATTCTGTCTTAATCTTTCTTTGTACACGGGAACGAAAAATGTCAATAGGATTAGTTGGAGTTTTGTTCTTTAATTTATTCCAGCGACTTAAATGAATAGATAATTTGACAGTGCAGGTGAGAAAAAGATATATTCTATATACTTGTTTATTAACAAAATGTGGAGAGTTTTTTGAGTATCTAGGGATCAGTATGTACCACCATAATGGAAGCGTGTTTTCTCTTTCTAGAAGTTTCATTACCACATTATTGTAGAGTTGCAGGACAGGTTGGATATGCTTGCATGCTAAAAAGACGTGTAACAGTGTGTCTTTTTCATCGCAAAAGGGACAGTTTGAATGGTTCTGAAGTTTGCAATGTAGTAAGAAGGAGCCTGTTGGATATGCTCCATGGAAGAGGCGCCACATGAAATCGCCTTCACGTTTTGATATCGGTCTTCTGTAGCAAGCTTTGAAGTTAGGCTTAAGACTATTTGGTATGCTGAGTATATCTCGCCATACTGTAGGGCTTGAGGGTTTCTGCGATGGTGCATGCAAACAGTGAGGAATTTGTAAATTGAGCCTTTCTCTATTTTGTAGAGAGGGAGGTTAAGGTCATCAGATTCATAAAGGTCAAAACTATAGTATGTAGGCATTGGATCTACAAAAGGCTGTGTTACATCAATATGTTGATTAATTTTGTCTTTACATTCTTTGGGTATAGCTTTGTGGATAATTTCAATTGTAAGGTCGAGAATTCTTTTTGAATGTATATTGATGTTTCTGTGTAGTCTCTCGTTGGTATACCATTGTTTTGTTTCATTATCAATCAAATCTTTGATGTGTGTAATACCTCCTTCTACCAAGTGGTGTAAGTAGAAAGGTTCACGGCGTATTGGGTGTAAGATCAACGGATTATGAAACAGGGGTTCATCTAAAATGTCATTAATCGTTTCTGGATTTCCTTTTCTCTTAAAGTTGAATTGTTCCCAACAAGAGAGAATGTCTTGATAAAAGGGGGGAATGTGTTGAAGTGGATATTTAAATTTGGTGACAAGTAGCTGTTTACAGTAATTTAAGTTGCCTACTTTACTGAAATAGAAGTCAGTGAAATCGAAATTAGGGTGTTTACTATTAGTGTATAAATACCTCTGTAAATACTGTAATCTGAATGCTTGTATTCTAGAGGGAATGTGGGTTAATCCCAGTCCTCCCCTTTCAATAGGAAGATGTAGAACATCTGCTGTCACCCAGTGGTGACCTTGCCATGTAAAATCTAGGAAGGTTTTTTGGAGATATTCAACGAGTTCTTTGGGGGGACACAGACACCTGAATTTATGATTGAGTTTTGAAGCTATTAATTGGTTTATGACATGTATACGTCCATGATAAGACATGATTTCGGCAAATCTGGCCCACCATTCCAGTTTTGTTTGGACGCTGTGACCGAGTTCACTCCAGTTTTTATTTACGTAATCATCGGAATTTCCAAGGTAGATTCCCAGTAATTTTAACCCCTCATTATTCCATTTTAGCCCCATGGGGTCGTCTTTACGACATTGCCAGTTGCCGCACCACAATCCTTCAGATTTACCAACATTCACTTTAGCATTAGTAGCTTTTTCATAGATATCAATCCATTTGTTAAGTTTTGTAAAGTCGTCCTCTTGTGTTACAAGAAATTCGACATCGTCGGCGTAGGCCGATAAAAGGACATTACGTTGTGTGTGGGGTAGACTGAGACCTTTCATTTCACTTTTTGTGCGTATTTTGTGCAAAAAGGGTTCTAATGCGAGGATGTATAATTGACCAGATAGGGAGCATCCTTGACGGATACCCCTTTTGAATTCGATTGGTGCTGTTAACATGTTGTTTACACGGACAAGACATTGTGCATTAGAGTAGATGAGTTGGATACAACGGGTAAAGTGTTCACCAAATCCGAAGGATTTCAATGTGTTCATTAAATATTTGTGGTTTACTCGATCAAATGCTTTTTCTTGGCCGATTGCGACAATTCCAAGAGTTAATTGCGTTTGATTCGCGTAGCATATACTGTCTCTAAGAACATTTATGTTGTCTTCTATACTACGAGTTGGTATGCTACACGTTTGATCGATATTGATAATACTCCCAAGTACATTGCGTAGTCGAAAAGATAGACATTTTGTGAATATCTTGTAATCACTGCATAATAAACTTATTGGACGCCAGTTTTTCAGTAATGTGTTATCACCTTTCTTTGGGATCAAACTTATTACTGCGCGACGGCAGGATTGTGGAAGTTCGCCATCTTTTATAGAAGTGGAAAAGACATCAAGAAAGTCATGTTTAAAAGTTGACCAGAATGTTTTGTAGAATTCATTAGGAATGCCATCAATGCCAGGAGAGCGGTTATTTGAAAGGTGTTTGACTGCGGTTGTTAGTTCATCAAGTGTAATATCTGAGTCGCAGTAGTCTGAATCATCTTGACTTAGTTGAGGAAGGTTTTCTAGTAGTTTTTCTTGGTCTGTAGTGGAGGTGGGATCAGGTAGAAAGAGTTCTTGATAGAAGGAATGTGTGATTTTGCACATTTCATTTTGTTCATTAGTAATAGTCTGGTCGCTTCTGCGGAGCTGGGTTATGGTTTTACGACTGTTTTTACGTTTTTCAAGCCTCACCAGACATATCATTTTCATGCAAAAGTTGTTGATGTGTTCGCACGGCTGCGCCTTTACTTTCAGATTGAATGTATGTTTTCAAAAGTTCTTTTTTGTCATTGTATATATTTACCAAATCGGGGTTTGTATTCATGTTGTGTTCCATTTCTTTTAGTTCATGTTCAAGTTTATGTTTTGAATCTTTAAAGAGTTGACGTTTGTGAGTTGCGTATTGCTGTGTCAGCAGTTTTATTTTGTGTTTGCCAATGTCCCACCAGTGTTGTATTTTCGTAAATTCTGTTTTTGTATTCTGCCACTGTGTCCAAAAGTCACGGATGAGGTCGCAGTAGTAAGCGTCGTCAAGTAGGTCGGTATTCATATACCAGACGGGAGAAGTGTTTTGAACTTTTGTGAGAGAGATTTTGATTTTCACAATGGAGTGGTCTGAGAAGGCTTGTGCTCCAGTGAAAATGTCAGCGGTGTGTATGCGGGTAGAGAGATGTTTTGATATGTAAATTCTATCAATTCTTGCAGCTGTTGTGTTATCGCTTTTATGCCAAGTGTACTGTCTTGTGTTGCCTTGGTGATATCGCCACGCATCCACTAATTTAAATCTGTGTGTTAATTTATCAAGGCAAAGAGAAGTGCGAGTATCCGGCTCTTTCTTACTCGAGCGGTCTATTCCAGGGTTTACGGTGCAGTTAAAGTCACCTCCAAGGATGATGGGGTCGTTATTTAACTCATTTAAAAGTTGTTTTAATTTTTGAAGGACATATAACCTTTCATTTCCGTCATTTGGTGCATATAGGTTAATAATGTGAAAAGAATTATCATTGACTTTGACATGAGCATGTAGAAGTCTTCCATTGACGATATTTTTTGTTGACAGAATATTTATATTTCTTTTGGGAGAGAAAAGAATTGCAACGCCAGCAGTATTAGTATTTGCGTGAGAAAAAACACACTGTCCTCTCCATGCAATACGCCAAGACGGTTCGTCGACAGGTATAGTGTGAGTTTCCTGTAGGAAGTGAAAATCGCTCTCATGGTTATTCTTGAGGTAGGCAAAGATCTGATATCGTTTGAGTGAGTCGCGGCCTCCTCGTACATTGAATGTTGTGCAAGTTAGACTAACCATGATTGTGATGAGAAATGTGATGATGTGGTGTATAACCATGATATGTATAGAAGTGGTAAGAGAGCTCAGGAGGATGAACCTTTTGTAGTGAAACTAGTCACTTTCAGATGTTTGATTAACTTTGCTTTTATTTTATAGATTCTAGCTTTCTGTGATTTGGATATTTGTTCGTTATTACGGTAGTTTTTCAGACTGTGGATTATTTTTTTTAGATCGGGACAGAAGTCCACACTTCTCTCAACGATTTTTTTTGAGTACATTACATCGTTAAGGAATTCTCTGATTGAATCTGCTGGTAAAGTGTATTGTTGGCTTTGATCGCCTATTTGGGAGAATTCAGACATGTCAGACATAACTGATTCTGTATCATCTTCTTCTTGTGCATTTTCTTCGTTTATTGGGTTGGTACATGATTGAATAGGAGAAAACAGGTCTTGTGAGTCGCCTATTGTAATGTCAGTATTGGGGAAAAGCTCTGACGCTCCAGGAATCGAAGAATCCGATAGTTCAAGGGAGAGAGGTTGAGACTGAGAGGATGAGGAGGTTTAAGATTCACAGAAGGAGGAAGGGAGAGAGGGAGGAGAGGGGAAGGGGGAAGGAGGGGTTCGTACCCTCTCTTCAACGGATGAAACAGAGTCGTCTGTTTTTTGTGCGTCACTTTTATTACAGTCTTTAACGGTGTGTGTATCATTTGATATGTTGTCGTTGCCATTGGTTACTTTGTCTGTGTTTTCTGTTGGTGTATTGATATTTTCATTTGTATCGTTACCACGAACGTCGATTGTTCGTGTTGTGTTGTTGTCCTCCATCATGGTTACATCTGTGTTTTCTTGAGTGTCTGTATCAGTATTTACACGTTGCAATTGATCACCTGTGTGTACCTGTTTATCGGGATTGTCATTGGTAGTTTTGTTATTGTTGTTCGATCGAGTGTCATCTGTGTTGTCTTGTATATCGGTATTTG
>NC_135568.1:13824275-13964275 GCF_964340395.1 Glandiceps talaboti | reverse complement strand
ACATTTATTTTACTGAATATATGTGTACTAAGACCTTCTCTGTCCCTGTCTCTGCCCCCCCCCTCTCTCTCTCTCTCTCTCTCTCTCTCTCTCTCTCTCTCTCTCTCTCTCTCTCTCTCGCCCTCTCTCTCTCTCTCTCTCTCTCTCTCTCTCTCTCTCTCTCTCTCTCTCTCTCTCTCTCTCTCTCTCTCTCTCTCTCTCTCTCTCTCTCTCTCTCTCTCTCCAGTCGAGGTTACATTCATAATTTTCAGTGTCTACTTAACCTCAACAATATCTTGTTCTATCAGAGATAATACATAGTTTTCGTCTCTATATTTCCATATTGTTGAATTGATTGTCAACAGATCAGAGATACCATTATACCAGGGATGGGTAGGGAATGGTAATAAATGTTCAAAAAATCTTCATAACCTTCAAAAGCTTTCTGGAAGAAAAATACGGTCTATTTTTTATATTGTTCCTAGTCGCTAGTAGCCTCCTTAGGGACTGGTGTTGGTCACTAGTGCTCAGATGTTATCGACTGAAATGTGATCAAAAAAGTTAGAACAAATAGAGAATTACAGACAGGTGCACAGTTTACTTTAGCCAATCAGACGAGAAGTTTCTAAGGCTAATTTGCATATATGGTAAACTTACAATAATAATTTACTTTGGTAGTCTTTATAGGACACATACAGTTATCGTTAATGCATGCACTAAATTATATGAAACTTGACGCTTTCATCCTTAAGATATATAGCCTTAAGTACCGAAAACCATTAATTATGCAAAGGATGCTATTCTCTATAAAAAAAAAAAAAAAACTTTATGGGAAACGAACTGTCTCGGATATGTGAGTATTGCTATGGCGTATGTACTTACCAAATGATATGGAATATGATGCATGCATTCTTAAAATGTAATCTAATTACCAAAAATTCTGAATTATGCAAAGGATTTATTAAAAATACGTGAACGACACATTTGTTTTATAGAAAACCTTTGCTATCTGACAGCAATGTACACAAAAGGATATGAAATTTGCATTATGTATTAAAACACAGCTTATTTACCGAAAATCATTAATGTGATATTGACATAAATCTTATCAGTTATTGTCATTGGCATAAACGATGTATCGCAAGTTTCACTAGAATTGACGTATTTTTGGATATCTTGCGAATTGTTCAAGGACAGACAGACAGAAAGACAGACAGTCAGTCAGTCAGTCAGACAGACAGACAGACAAAAGCATAATATATGACCGTTCCTTACGGGAAAGTAAACAATGAATTTCACCTTAAACATATTTCCTTGGTATCTCAAAAACAATTATTATCGTTAGTACAGGTACATGTATAGCTATATAGTGTTTTGTATAGGTAGGTTTTGCTCAGCATGTTTTATAATACTGAAACGAACACAATTATGTTGCAATATAAATATGTTGGTAGCTTTTCATGAAAAGAGTCCTTGATTTATAACTTAATACGATGTCCAGTACTCAAACATTCTTGTTTTATTTTCCTCTCTTCAAGCATGTTGAGGTACCAATACGATTTGATATTTTCCCTTTTGGTACAGGTACTGCTTTAGATTGCTCGCCTATATATTTTTATCATTTCGTCATCATAGTGAACGTCTGCTAGGATGACTGATGGAGTTAATCGTGAGATAGTCCATAAAAACGGAGACTTAACGTCTGTGCCTAAAGAAATACTTTCTCAGCAGCAGTTACATACTCTCATATTCACCAACAACAAATTGACCAGTCTCCATGCTGGACTTGAAAACCTAAGAAAACTCGTTCTTAGACAAAATGATTTATCTGTCTTCCCCAATGTCATCTTACGACTGAATGAAATGGAAACACTTGATCTTGGAGAAAATAGGCTCAACTCAGTGCCCGATACTCTGTACACTTTGACATACTTGAGAACGTTGCGTCTTGATAAGAATTTACTCCAGACGTTTAACTATGGCACCGCCGAAACATATGATGAATCGAAGCCGCGACTTGAAAGACTTACCATTTCAAATAATAAGTCACTGAAGGGTCTTTTTATCCCATCGAATTTTGCCAATAAATTAACAGAAATGAAATCACTTATTCTGTCAGGCTGCGATCTCCGGAAAATTCCAATGTGTGTGTGTATGAATTGAGAAGTCTTCAGGAACTTGATATGAGTAGAAATATCATAACAGACATCAAAAACGTCATCGGAAGACTGGTTAGTCTCCAAACATTCAACGTTGGATATAATAACATTACATGTTTGCCAGACTCCATTACAAAGCTTAAAAATTTGAAATATCTTCATGTAGAGTTTAATGTATTGAAGAAATTGCCAAAAATGTTAGATCGCTGCAAAAAGCTGCAAGTTCTTAATCTTGAAGGAAATAACATTATGTTGTTGACTGCCGCAACCTCTTTGATCGATTGCAAATGCTGTATGCCGCTCACAACCGATTTGAGGAAGTGATGTACCTTGTTAATGTGCTTGGTAAAACTTGACCTCAGTTATAATTTACTTCAAGATGTCCCACATGGTATGTCAGGCATGTCCAAGTTGGAAGAACTAAACCTATCAGGAAATAAGATCAAACGTATTCGCAATAGTATACCCACCTTGTCAAATTTAAAGCACCTGGACTTAAGTTGCAATGAGCTGAAAGCACTTCCCTCGGAACTTTGGAATCTCCTCAATTTGGAAGTTCTTTTGGTTAATGGAAACAAGGTCGAAGTAGTTTCAGCAAACATAGTTAAGCTAACGAAACTAACCACGCTGAATCTTGCCAACAATTGCTTATCCGGAGATTTACCGAATCACTTTGGCAGACTACCAGTGACAAGACTGGACGTTAGTTATAACCATATAGAGACACTTCCACCGATGTACAGACTTGCCAAATTATTGATTCATTCGCAGGAAGCTTTCATAGAGTTATAGACATTAGTTGGAGAATCGGCTTACATTACAATTGAAAATATTAACATTATCTGCATACAAGTCTCATAACTTGTTATTGTGAAAAATCATTTTACAGTTGTAGAGTGGTATATAGACATTACTACGTAAGAAGTTGGATGTATTGTGAAATATCAAACTGATGAAAAATAACAAATTGCATTTCGCAGTTTCTAAATACACACATAACTAAATGAATCAACAGAAAACTGTAAAAGAAATATCAAGTCAAATTAGTGTAGTTGTGAATTTTATGAAATTAGGCACACCAGTGAAATATATCTTACCTATCAAAAGTTTAATTTGACTATTGTGTCAATCAAGAAGTGCTCCCTCCATTTTTCAAGACCGTCTGAATTTGAAACCAAATTTAAAGTTGATGCAATTTCTTTAAATTGTCCTCAGGGCAAAGAACTGGAACGGGTACCAACAGTTGGAAGAGCATCATGTAGGCATAATCGCAGAGAAGATGACATAGGTAAGTTTGAACAGCAAGAAAAGAAAACCTGTGAGAATATTCATCCGGGGATTGAAGGGGGGGGGTGTGTGCTGACGTGGTATTTTAGTAGTTTTTTCAGTTGGAATATTGATTTTACGACACACGTGACTGCCATTCCGTTGTATTTGATGATGTCGTGAATCCAGATATCGTGCGTATGGCTTCTATAGTATGTCACCGTTGTACTAGGTTTGACTTAAATCTGCTATATTTATTGTATGTAAAAAATACATCTATATCTTATAACCTTCTGGGCAGCCATGTTATTTTAACAAATACCACAGAAAAGGAGGAAAATGCAGGAAATTAATATGAATAATAATTTCTTTGTATTGTAATATGTTAATCATTCTTTTGCAGCAACAAACTCACCTATGCCAACAACAGCTGAAATGGATAGTGGGCAATTTATGGTGCCACACAAGGTAACGAGATGCCCTCATTACTTCATTTTGGCGGCAAAAACCTAAACAATTTTCAATTGAAAACATTTTAATACGTTGAATTTTACTCAACAGATTTTTTGCTGGTACTTCCAAAGGGCAGTACCTAACGGAAAACACTACCAGATTAGACTGGTAAAGTCGTGATTTTGATTTGTTGATATTGATTTATATTATGATATTTTGTTTTCGATTTGGGACTAAAAATACAGAAACTCCGCATGATTGCGTAAATGTTGTAAACAGTAACATGACTGGGTCATCATTATTATATATTTATGATAACTGTGTCAGTGATTAGCAGGTTAAAAGACCAACCAGGGCAAAGCGTCGTATTTAATATAATGTGAAATTTCACCTCTTAAAGTGGTCATATGGGTGATGATTGGGGATAAAAATCAATGTGAAACAGCATTGACCAAGTCTGTCTCAAACAAGGACATGGAATATGTTGTTTTGCATTAATACTTCGAGAAGAAAGTCATGTTAAAATTGTTTTATGAATCGTAAATACAAAAGAAATACAAACTCCACATCGATATGGCCACTTTAAATTATCGAGGCAATTTAGAATTTAGTATTTACTTTAGGTATAAAGATTATGATAATGGGTAACAACACCGATTTCAGAATCCGCCAGTTTAACTTTAGTCACATTCGACCAGTTCAGAGGAGAATTATTCAAAGCCATCCTTATCAACTGGTAGACTGAAGTTTGGTGTCTTGTTGAATTAGATGACAGGTGGTACGAAGACACACCTCTTTATGGTTTATAAGTATAGGTAAATCACTTCTCATGAATAATTAATATCATGACATTTCTATGTGCAAGAGTATAGTCATGATTACGATTTAAACGGTAACGCACTCACTCTGTCTACACTGTACTAGGTATGTTATTATTACAGAACTAGTAAAGTATTCATTCAACATTCTCGAAGTAACATTTAAGACCAAGTCCATAGCAACATCAAAAAGTAATGGAGTATAATGCCAAGGTAATATCATGAATGGATAGGCAAGTGAAAGAAGAGAATCCTAGCAACAAAAACAAAACGCCTAGTAACAGCCAAATGTAAGGTGTATTTTGTCTAGCACAACATCAGCTTATAAACAGGATATGGTAGTCTAGTGAATAAGCATTCAAAAATAAACACGCGTGTAACAAACATGACAACTAACGAGCAACTGTGTTATTTATAAAAGAAAACAGATTGTGGTATTTATCCTTTATTACAGAAGGAGGAATTTGGTAAAGGAGAGTTCAATTTCTCATCAGCATCATTATTTAGTCTCAACATCGGAAGAAATGATGTTCTCAAAGGTTTTAAGATAAAGTGGGAAACGCTTGTGAAATCCGTACGGCTACCAAATCTTCAAATGGCAATCGGGGAAAGACAAGAGTCTTACATCATGAAAATGAGTCAACCGATCGGAGGGAAAATGAGATATTTTTCGATGGCAACGCTTTTGTGGAGCTGTAGTTCTGGTAATTTTGATCAAAATCGCGAGTATGTTCTCAAAGTAGTAAAAGAACAAATCTGGACGAACCATACTTTAACAGTTATGCAAAACAAAGAGGTAGGGTTTTGACATCGATTTTGTTCTCGTATCGATTTTGTTCTCGTATTCCTCAAAGATGAAGAGATATAAGTTATTAATTCACCAAGGTTTTCATATGCTATAACACATAACACTAAGGCTGAAAATGACGGGCAAAACACAACGTGCAAATTTTATTTTGGATAAATGTGTAAACAGAGAATTCTTGATCCTTATCGCCAATCTTTATTCTTTCCTTTTCTTTGTAAATGAGCCACACAAGTTGAGAGGGGAGATATCGCCCTTTTTTGGCTTCGCCAGAGCGCGTTTTGGCACCGCATTGATTTTGAAAATAATATGATCAAAATAAATAATTAGTTCTGGCATCTCAATATGAAGTCAGGGAAACATTATTTTCACAATAATGCCAATCTATTCCAAACCTTCATTCTAGGATGGTGTCGTTTTATCTGGTCAAATTAATATCACAAAGGGAAAAACTTTTGTAATAATGTCAAGCGTCAAAATAGGTATGTTCATTATGCAATATTTATATAGCTGTTGTGATTTTCAAAGAGAGAGAACTTCGTATTTTAATCTTTTGCTCGCAGGGTAAAGACATGATTTTAGTATATACATCATTCTAATTCATGTTTAATTGTCAAGTAACATATTAATATATCAACACATTATCATATAAACATAATGTAATGTAATATAATATAATATAATATAATATAATATAATATAATATAGTATAATATAATATAATATAATATAATATAATATATAATGTAATGTGAGGTGAGGTGATGTGATGTGATGTGATGTGATGTAATGTAATGTAATGTAATGTAATGTAAAATAATATAATATCTTGTGTGTTACGTCGGTAGCAACAACAAAGAGTTTTATGACCTCGATCTTTCAAAGACCATTGACTTAAAACGAATGTTTCATCTGTAAAAAATGGTCACAACGTGTGACTTTGGTATAGTTTCAAAACTCTATGAAATAACAATAAGTCGTTTTGTATTTGTATTGTAGAGAGCGTTTTCGATAATGTGGTTGATAAAGTTCCGCCTGATGAGTGGGAGCTGCTAGCGCGGAAGCTGCATATGAGTGACGATGTTATCCAAGAAATAGTTAAAGATAATAGGAATGGTGTACGCTCACAAATACGAAAAATGCTTAGGAAATGGTCGATGACCAAAGGGAAGAACGCAACTCTGTCAGCACTCGTTGATGCACTTGAAAAATGTGAAATGAAAAAAATAGCCGATGAACTCTTCGAGATATATGCGACCTAATGCCGCAGTTGATAATACAAATGCACACAAACGCTGGCAAGTAAATGATTAGGGAGTATAAATTTGGCAAACAGTCTACTTGTCTGTCGGAGGATGAACAGTATATTTCTACAAGTGTGAACTCTAATAACACACTGTGCTTATGGTAGGGCAGACGCAAAAGACAGTATGAGATACTGCCCTTGGGAAAACACTATAGTGCATTTCCTTGAATGACAAGGAATGACTTCCCACAAAGACAGAATTAGGTAAAAACAACAATGCAACTGATACCGAAACAACAGCGGGTGTCTTTGATGTAGCTTCACGCAACGTGTTTATATCTGTGAAAATGTTAATGTAACTGTACCAGTCTGACTCAATCGTTATAACGTTGAGCGTTTTATAACTAAAACGTTATGTGATAAGGGTTCATGTGATGTTTGAACTTTATGAGTTACCAGTACTAATAATTATATTGTATTTCTTTGAAGGAAGCTTGTCTCATTCATGTTTACCATGACAACCAAGCAAACGTATCGGATTGTATTGAAGGTTGTACATTGTGATAGCATTAGTATTTAGTATTCCTATTTTCAGATGTATTATGTTTGACATCATAGCCATCTACGTATACAGTTACTCCACGTTTGTATTTAATGTCCCATTCACATTTTTGTTTATATACGAATACTCCTTGAAAACAGAGTGCTGAGGGTCTAAATAGCAACTTCAAGTGGTGCAAACATTAAATGGTTTATTTTCCGTGTATATTCATAATAGGTATATCTTCCATGCCGTGACATTAATGTGACCTGATGATGATGATAATATTTATTTAAAGATGAAATGATTAACGCATGCTCATCATGGTACTACACCCTTTATGACGAAGTCAAATTCTACTACGAAGAATTCGTCATGTACTAGTATATGCACTTATTGCAGTGATGACGATGAATAACACCACCCAATTAATTTATTTCGCATGTCAAACATTTTAAATCGTGTTATAGAAAAGGAGAACTAATATAGTAAAATCACACACACACACACACACACACCACCCACACACACACACACACACACACACACACACATATATATGTATATGTTTAGTATATAAATGCCTATGCTATGTTTACTACACATCCATGTTTAGTCACGTAAACAAAGGCAAACCCAGTGCCTTGCCCTCACCTGTTACAGGGGCAAATTGTATTGATATTACATATATCAGGCTTGTAGAAATCTATATCTTTCGTACGTGTTGTGTATTGTTGTTAAGTGTATATGTAAGATACGATATAAAGAGTCACATGGTGCCAATAAAGGTGCCAATAAATGAAATGATAAATCAATAAATTAATTTTCTACCGATTGATGTTTTTTTATCGATTCTGAGAGATTAATATGTGGATTATTGATTGATTGATTGATTGATTGATTCATTCATTCATTCATTCATTCATTAATTCATTGATGGGTGGGTGGGTTGTTTGGTTGGTAGGTTGTTTGGTTGGCTGACTGATTGCCTGCCTGACGTACTGACGAACTGGATATTGCATCTTTATTCAGAATGTGCATCATGTATGTATGTATGTATGTATGTATGTATGTATGTATGTATGCATGTTTGATGTATGTATGTATGTATGTATGTATGTATGTATGTATGTATGTATGTATGTATGTATGTATGATCCATCGACCGCCGAGACGGAAACAATCTGCTGATAATCTTGTGAATAACTATTAACCTCTTGCCGTTGAGGGCTACACCGGACCCCCTAGGCTCTTGCCGTTGAGGGTTACATGCCCAGCTGGGTGTAGACCTCAACGGCAAGAGGCTGGGGTAACTGAGGCTCAACCGCTGTTTTCGTATCATATTCAATGTGCATGTGCGGTATGCACATTCAAGTTATACGATTTGGTCATATGATAAACTAAGGTCAAACAGCAAATATGTTTCCTGTAAGCATTTGCATGTGTTGTGGTTAAAAGATACAAATGAAGCCTCAATTTGACCCAAGGCCATTTAAAGTGTCTTTTAAGTTATGCTGTAAATCATAATTCACATATGGAAGCCATTCAACCAAAAGTGATATGAGCACCAACAGTAACACACGATTTGTATTACATTTAGACATGAAATTGCTCACATTGGGCAACAAAAAAGAAAAGCGTTTCTGGTCAGGATATGTTGTCTACAATTCTCAACAAACCTGTAGGCCTGTTGCTCAATCTACTACTTAATGTAGGGAGACTTATTTTGTATTTTCCCATGGATCTGTAGTCTGCATTGGCTGGACAAACACGATAAAAAATAAGATCGAGGCGGGGTATTTAAGTGATGCAAACTCACCAGAAAATATATTTTTTTCTTGGCCTACCGTGATAACAAAATTGTTGTGTGGCCTTCAAAACTGTTGTTCACTGCCTACGTAAAAATCGATATTTCAGCAATCCATTGTGTGGATTTGCAACAATCTGATACTGGTGACCTATACATTGACCTCTATATAAGTAGTGTACAGTGAGGGCGCGCTACTCAACTAAATCTTGACAAAAAAACTATATGTGACAAAGCTTGGAAGCAGAAACTTATATGATTTGGAGCAGATGGTACGCTTGTCTGTCGAAACAGGAATTTGTATTCACTCAAATACCCAGTGACGAAGTAGGGCAACGTTCTGATGCGTAATAACAGCAATGTTACCTGGGTTTCAATTTCGCTTATTATTTGCCGTGGAAACGGGTGTGCATATCCCGCGTATGTAGGGGGATCACGAAAGCCGAGTGAACGCAACTCGAGGATGGCAAGCTGTCCTATGCTGAGAATAGGAGGCGGACATTTGAACAACATTTTTGACAACTAACTTTCATTGGGACTTGAAAAATCACAGATATAGAGCTAAATTGCTTCCATACATCATGAAATTGCAAGACTATACCCTTACGGAAGGCATTCAGTTTAAATGTGGCTATTCAGTGTCTTTAGAGCAAGTATGTATGTGGGTAGATGTCAGTTGCTCGTTCATGGTTGACTCTACAGTTTACTTCACTGAAGCAGCATTTGATGTAGGGAGGGGTATGTTTGTGTTTCCCTGCAGACTACATTACACACACGAAAACAAAAAAGATCAACGCGGTATTTAAGTGATGCGCGTGCTGACTAGAAACAATTCTTGCTTTTTCGCCTTAATATGCTACAGCTGTCAGCGATATCTGGCAAATGACCAGATTTTTACAGTCAATCCCGAAGATGGAGCCGAAAATAGGTTCTCTGCTTCTTTCTCAAAATATCATTTTTATAGTTAGACCCCTCTAGCACTAACCACTTCAATTGTCAGGTACCCTGGAAATATACATACACATATTTTATGTGCGTTTGTATGACTCAGTCAGACTTTATGATAATAGTAGAGAAATACCCGAGATGAAAACAAATTAGCTTACAAATTGGTACAAGAAAAAAAGAGAGCTATTAATAGTTTATTCATTCTGTTGGTTGTCATATACATTCTGATGTGTCAAAACATTTTCAACTTAAACACAAGTCTCTGTAGAAGACACACTCCCATCTCAAATACTTAAATATATATGCATGATGGAATCATTTATGGTGGTGTGACTTTCCTTTAAAAATGCACATGGTGGCAATAAATAACTACTACATAGTTTCTGATATATGCAACAAATAGCTGGCATGTATTTGATAATTGATCCTAAAAATGAACGTCAAAATCACATGTTAACGCCTTAAAAGACATCTTAAGCTGATAAAATAAGTACACACTTGAATGACGTCTATATGTATTAAAGTTTTTGAATTTGGCTGTAAATCCTATTTGCTGTCTACAAATATGCCAGCCATTTGGCCAAAAGTAGTATGAGCCCAAGACGTAATACATTATGCATATTTGTCTTACACTGTATTACTTGCTGACACGACATGATTTAAAAGAAATTGGCCACAGATAAATGCTACAAAGTGTCTGCGATATACAATAAATAATTCATTTTAAAAGTCCACCCTCAAGAGCAAAGTTAATGTGAAAGGTTACTTTCTTACAAGAAAGCTTAAATGTGATTACAAGATATTAAGGTTATTTTTGTCAAGTTGCTTATCATTTTCAGAAATTCTCTAATGTTGACTATGTGTGATGTATGGTGTCAGAAAGGGAAGACCTTTATTCTACAGGATATATAGATAATGTCAACAGGCCCAGATAGAAAATAATGTTTGTTATTTTCTAAAAAAAAGAAAGAAAAAGATGACAAAATCTGGTTATTTATTAGTGTCTTTAGAACAAATATGTATGTGGGTAGATGTAAGTTGCTTGTTCATGATTGGTTCTATGGTTGGATTCACTGATATAGTAATTGTAATGTAGGGGTATCTTTGTGTTTCCCTGCAGACTGCTTGACACACACGAACAAAAAAATAAACAAGGGCGTATTTAAGTGATGCGCACGCCTTAATATGCTACAAGTATCGGCGATATCAGGCTAATTGCCTGATTTTTACAGTCCACTTGGAAGGTGAGGCCGAAAAAAGGTTCTCAGTCTGCTTCTTTCTCAAAATGTCGTCTTTGTAGTTAGACCCCTCTAGCACTAACTACGTCAATTTTAAGGTACCCTACAAATGTATATACACATATTTAAGGTGCATTTGTATGGCTGGGTCAGACTTTATGATACTAGTACAGAAATATCCAAGATGAAAGAAATAAGCTTACAAATTGACATCAGAAAGAAAGAGAGATATTAATAGTTTATTCATTCTGTTGGTTGTTATATACATTCTGGTATGTCCCAACATTTTTAACAGAGAAACAATTCTCAGTAGAAGACACATACCCATCTCAAATACTTTAATTTATATATATATATATATATATATATATATATATATATATATATATATATATATATATACATATACATATATATATATATATAGTTTTATATAGTTTTAGTAGTTCTGAAACTCTGTCTTGGTTGTAACTCGGAGTTAAACGCGCATAGTGCGATCATCAGACAACATGCGCGTGACACTATGAGTTACAACCAAAAAAGAGTTCCAGAACTACCAAAACTATTGCGCTCTGCCACTGCGGTATAGAGCACTGTCTTAGCATATATATATATATATATATATATATATATATATATATATATATATATATATATATATATATATATATATATATATATATATATATATATATATATATACAAAATACACAATTTATGGTACGGAGCCGTTACTCAGAGTTTCACGCTTGAATGCGTGAGTAACGGCTCCATACCATAACTTGTGTATTTTGTGTAAATACAGCTCTACTTCTCAGTATTGAGCGCTTTTCCTTCAGTTTATGACTTACCTCTTACACTGAATCTGTGTGTGTGTGTGTGTGTGTGTGTGTGTGAAATTCAGATAATTGATAAATTACAGGGTAGTCATCATTTCACTAGTCTTCTAATGCCAAGGAAACGTGTATATCCAGTCTATACTATTCTTACAATAAAAGTTTGTTTGTTTTTCATCAACAAGTAAACAATACAGGTATATTATACGTCAAAATTGACATATTTGTTTAATGATACTACTTAATACTGAATGCCCCTGTTCGGAACAAAACAAACGGCACAAAATGATGGAAATAGAGGTAAATAAAGACATATGACCGCTTTCACCACATCAGATTTTAATCAGATTGCTTTAAACGGGTGAGCATGCCATTGCCATTTGACATTTATCAGATGGTCAAATCATATAAGATTGATATTTGCGTATCGAGCATGCGCATTGAACGTGAGACGAAAACAGCGGGTCAGTCTCGGTTACTCAGCCTCTTGCCGTTGAGGGAATGCACCTGGGGAATGTAACGCTCATCGGCAAGAGGCTAGGGGTGGAACCCTCAACGGCATGTAAATCACGTAAGTATGCGAACGAATACACGTGTGGCTAGCTCTGGAAATATGTGCTCCGAGATTTCCGACACGTCAACCACTCCTATGTGTTGGAAACCTCGAAGCGCATATTTCTAGAACTAGTGTATCCCTTGCTTTTATTTTGTAATTTTGTAATATAAATCGATAATGTATTCATTGAATTAAATATCAATCACATCAATCAATCAGTCAGTCAGTCAGTCAGTCAGTCAGTCAGTCAGTCAGTCAATCAGTAAGTCAGTCAAGAGAATTGTGTAGATCAATGTAATAAGTTAGAGAAAGCGCTTGCAAACAGATGTGTCTTGATGTCCTTCTTGAATGTATTGACAGTTGATGAGTAACGAAGTTCAAGTGGTAAGCTTATACTGTTCCATAAGACTGGCACTGCTCTTTCGACAACACACACACACTCACTGTATAGTTTGACTGTACAGTGAAATACATGAAGTAGACTTTTGTTGTTTGAGCGAAGTGAACGAGTTGTGTGTTTACTGTTAATCAAGTCAGCGATGTAACCGGGAGTAGTGTTATTGAGTGCCTTGTAGGTGATCAGTAGTACTTTGTATTGAATCCTGCAACAGATAGGTAGCCAGTGAAGATCAGAAAGAACCGATGTGATGTGATCTGTTTTCTTTGTCCTAGCTGCTGTATTTTGGGCATGTTGAAGGGAGACAATGTCTTTAGGTGGCAGACCATACAGAAATGCATTGCAGTATAGTCAAGTTTCGATGATGTACTAGTAGTGTACTTTTCCATGTCTAACAGCATTTAAACCTTGTTTTTGAATATCTTAACTGGGGAAAGAACATATTTTAGGGAGGAAATTAAGGGCGGGTCACTTTTTAGTACTATGACAACGGAATTGGTGAGGGTCAGATTTTACGCAACAGCTCAGGCCTTGTTTCCCTGGTCCTAACCCTTGTAATTACTGACAGCTCCCTTAGAAGTATCTACAGCATAACTAAAATACTATATATAGTACATCCAAGTTTCTATCGCCCACATTATCATGTGCAAGCTGTCTTTTAAGACCTTGTCCTCAAAAAATAGCTATTTTGTGCATATGACACACACACACACACACACACACACACACACACACTGTACAGTCAATTGTCTCTAATTTGTTTTTACTCTTGAGCCCATTAAAACCAAAGTAAAAACTAACATTCATTTATTTCACCCATTAGTCACTTTATATACAAGTAAAGTTTTTGAGAAGTGTATCTTCTATGAAGACTTGTTTCCAATGTAACCCCTACCCATGGATAACAAATAGCATACACAGCTACTCTAATATCACATTCCCGCTGCCAAATTTGACTTCTACTGCCGACTAGATCTACAGTGCTATTTGGGCATTCCTGAAAAGGATGAAGGTCCTTCAACAAAACAAACAAGCCTCACAAAACTCAGTTGATGTAAACCATGCCAGTTTAATGTATTCAAGTCTGTTTATATTTAACACTTTCTATTTTCATACTTTGAAGTCATAATATCTTGCCTATTATTGGTTCAAATTCGCAAACGAAAACAAAACAGGGCCAGATCAGCTTATAACATAAAACAAATGTTAATTTTCAATAACATAGTTTGTACCAAAGGTTGGTCAAAGGGGTAGATGTCGTGTCCACCTCCAGCATTTAACTTATCATATTCTGTTTACATAGAACATTTTCTATTCTATATTATTTGTTCAAACGAAAGAAATATAATAAGTCCAGATCAGTTTATAACAGAAATCAGTTATTGCTAATTTTCTATACCACGTTTTGTACCAAAGGTTGGGCATAGAGGTAGATATCGAGTCCACCTCCAGCGTTTTATGTAAGACATACAGAAAGGAAGATCGTACGAAGTAAGTGATTCTTGACTATTGTCTTTTCCATGTTGACTTTGGGGATTCCAGGCTATCATTCCACGTTGTTCACGTGTACCTGTAGGAAAAAAGCATAACCTGCTCTTAACGAAAAAATGGATATTTGGATATTATTCCCCAATATTTTTCTTCGTTCAGCCAAGGAAGTACAAGTAATCTGATTATTTTCCGACTGAATTAAGAAAAATGTTTGGGGATTATGTAATTATACTTTCGCCAGTATTGTTTGGAAATAATCGGGGTAAGTAATGACAACTTGAAGTGTTTCGACTAGTATTTCAAACAGCAGAACCAATGACGTAGACACACATGGTCTTCACATTGTCGTGATGTAGAACGACCAGAGTATGTATTCCATATTTTTCATTGAACCTGGCTAGTGCATGATATAAATATACATATAACGATGTTCCTTTTCAATTAGAGCGAGATAGAACGAAGGACTATATGTCTTTTTTTTGTCAAACGGTACAAATACTGATTATTATCCACCATAAACTACAATGTATACGCGTACGGTATAACTCTGAAACAATCTTTGTGCAAATTATAAGAGGCTCAAGATTTATGACTTAATATTGGTATTTCTACCGTTTGTAGGCTGTCTACGACAATGAAGTCTAGATATTGATGACACGACTCTGTGCATGCACACACGTACGTACGGGGGGGGGGGGCACAAACTACACATGCACGCTCACGCACGCGCATTCATTTTATTCTTTTTATAAGCATGAAATGCCTCATTTCATTATGTCATGTTTGATTTGATTTTGCAGTAGTACAGTCACCTAATTTACAAATCCTCTTCCAAGTTATATTATGTCATTGGGTACAACGTATTTTTAAAACTAGGTGATCTTTCATGGGGGGGGGGGGGGTATGATCCTAGTGAAAATACATTGAGGTCGCTATTGACTGTCAATTGTTGTACAAAACTTTTCTCGTTCGTAGTTCCCATATAAAGTATGTCACTCACACACTATTTTGTTATCAGACACATCTCTTGCAAAACATTAGACATATTTTTAGAATTCAACAAACCTGGTATTGTGTTATCCAGAATGAAACCTGTAAAGCCAGCAACAAACATTCTGGTAGTCAATAACACAGAAAAGACCTGATCAATCTCAAGGACACCTGATTAATGGAAAAAAAGAAAAGTCAAATCAACGTATTTCAAGTTGGTAGATTATTATCACGATGGACTCACTTGTTCGGACGTCTTCCTTGTAGGTAACTCCCAGAAATCTTTGATAGTATATCATCTCAAATAAATGTATGCGTCGTTCGAGGTTAGAACTGTATGTTCATGCTTCACAATCATAAATGGCAATCGAGCTTATCAGTGATCGTAGCAGATAAATTTTTATCTTGATTGATCCATGCTATTCTTCCCATGCTTTTCCTTGGGCCTCAAACCTGACTAGTTTGAACATACTATTTTTGTGGTCCAGCCAGAAGTTCAAAGTTATTTTTTATTTGCACATGCATTTACTTAACTAATTTCTATTCCTCACTTGATATGTAAATTTTCTTTTCTTTTCGATTTCTGGCAAATGAACATGCAATGTAATGCATCTTATTTTGTTTAGCAAACTGAACATTTGCAATCGCTAGTCTTTTCTTTATCTCCATTTCAGAAGTAGCGTCTTCGTTCAGTGTGACTGCAAGGTATTTCAATGTTTTGACATTCTCGGGAATAGCAGTGTTAAAGGTTCCATGTGTATGACGGTTGGGTATTTATTTTGGATTTTGGATTTATAGAACAATATTTTTTCATGGCTTCTTACTTGAAAAGTCAATGTGAAAAAACATCGACCTAGTCTGTATTTGTAACCCAATACATTGCAAAAAGCTAAACAGTGTGTCAAACGTTTGTTATTGTACGTACAATAAAGAAATGTCATGCATTTATAAATCCTTTGCAATTTATTGCGTGAGAAACAAGGACTTGGGCAAATGCTAATTCACATTGATTTTTTCAAGTAGGAAGAAATGATAAAATTGTTTTATATAAATTAAAAATCCAAAATAAATATCCAATCCTCATCCATATCGTCACTTTAACTTATTACTCTCAACCTCCTCAGTATGGTTGCACATAAACCCTCCACCATGGGTTGCAATATCAGATTGAATCAGATACAAATTGATGGAATGGTTATACAGAAATAAAAGACAAATTTATATGTTATAGTAGTATACTTTATATCCTACCTGTGTCTATGATGTCATCATTTGCCATGAAATATTCTGGTATTATTAAACCGGTCACAATGGCAAATCCAAAAATACTTAAATTTCTCGGCATATTCATATTCACATATTGTAGATTGGCTGCACCGACTGCAAACATCAAACCTATTGGATAAGAACATTTGAAAAATAAATTACTCCTGTTAGTATGTATTAAAGATAGACGTGAAAAATCTACCTTAAGTGTATATTAAAGATAGACGTAAAAACAATCTACCTTGTATATATGTATATATTAATATGCACGTGACAAATCTACATTGCATATATGTAATATATTAAAGATAAACGTGTAAATATATACATTGTATATATGTATATACTAAATATAAACGAGAAATCTATGTTGCAATATATTTTTATATCATGTATAGACGTGAAAAAATACCTTGTATATATATTAAATGTAGATGTGAAAAAATCTACATTGTATTATATGTTTATATTAAACATAAGGGAGGTAATTCTGAGTGCAGATATCCGTTCATTTGCATATTGTTCTGCCTTTTGACTGATTACTATTAGATTTCAGTGTCAGTGTAATAATAGTCTCACGATCTGCGAGCGAAATGTTTGTACATTCTTTTCGAGAACTGTCTAACGGTGAGTTACATAAGCAAAAAAGTGAAAGAATTTATTGGCTTGAATTCAATATCTGTTGGAACGAATGGTATATTTAACTGTCTTAACAATCAGTCTCACCAGAGTTGACCAATAATATTCCTCCCATTACTGGTGCTGGTACTGTTGACATAATGGCTGCAATTTTACCAAACAATGCAAATGATAATGCTATCAGACTTACATACTGAAATACACGACGACTGCTAACCTGTGGTAGAAATGAGAAATTCAAGACAAAATTAGACTAGACCAACAAGTCAGGGATTGGTCCATATAGCCTTGTTCAAGAAGCACCTCTAAATTGTTCCTTTAATGTCATAGAATTGTCAATAATGTTTTCAGAGTTCTCCTATCAAGTATGATTAAATTACTCAAGTGTTGGCATGGATTTTGTTTAAAATGAATAATTGTTGTTATGGACGACATTTACAATGCACACTTGTTGGTATGGTCATTGTTTACGATGCATACATGTTTCTATGGCCATTTTTACGAATAACACTTGTTGCTATGGTCGTTGTTTACTATGGACACTTGTTGCCATGGTCATTGTTTAAGACGCACACTTGTTGTTTAAGAGTGTTTCTGTAAAGGTAGATACCACTTCAGATGCATGTTCAAGCCTTCTTTAAAAACGAGTTGCAAGGTAGACGTACCCTAGTTATGGCCATAGCACCGATATTAGCTGAGTATGACGTAAGTCCGAGTGAACCCCACACGCCAGCTATTATGCCAGCAATTCCTTCTGTAGAAATACCGCGATTGACGGCATGTGATGGTGGTGGTGGTACGCCACTCAATTTGGCTGCTGCATAATAATCACCAATGGACTCTATGGTTGAGACAAGTACACCACAACACATACCAACTATAGCAGCAACACCAAATGTTGGTGAACCCCACCTGACTGTAAAGAAATTGCATACATTTAATATGAAGAGTGCCAGCAACGATGATAAAATTTTGGAAAGGACAATAAAGAGTTGTCATGAAGACATAAACACAGTTAGACTGTAAAATACGCATTGTCGTTAAACCTCATTGGATATGCTACTAAAAAGCAAAATCGTTGTTCGATGCATCAGGGCGCCACTCACGGCGTACCATGACAAATGCTGGTGATTGATATAATGACTTTTGTTGGCGGTAAAACATGTAACTGAACACATTTATTTTCAATTTGTGGTATCAAAATTAAAGTCGAAGAATTTTGGACTCGCATCTAATCATGCAGTGGAAATACATTCAGGGTAACTTTAAACTAATACAGACACAACACTTATGGATACAGAAGATGATGAAAAAGATGGTGTGTGGCACAGAAAGTGTGTGTGATAAGTGGGTCTTTCCCATCCCAAGTTATGACCACCATATGACGTAAATTGTCTCTTATTTGTATGACGTTAGAGAATGACATAATTTATGCAAACGTCAGAATTCACTTGGGTGAATGAATTCAAAGTAATTATAAGTACTTATAAGTTCCTCAGTACCATTACGACACAATATATGAATACATCACATATCCGATCATGGTGATAAACCAGACAAGTGGGTCTTTATAATTAGGAAAATGTAAAATGATAACTTACGTGGAACAGGGAACCACACCCATGGAATTCCAGCCACTGATTTTGAATTCCTATCAGTTCTGGCTTGGTAGGATGGGTCAGTTTTATCATCAGTAAAAACATTTGTTAAAGTTAATATCCAACAAAAGAACCAAGAAATACAGATAGCGAAGAGTATCTGGTATGATATGACATATAAAACGTGTGATTAGGACTAAAAAAATAATATTTGCTTTAAGTTACAAACGCAATTATTACAGAAAAGAGGAAATTGATATAAACTGTCCTTTATTGTATGACGTCAGAATTCACCTGTCTGAAAGTATGACGTAAATCATATCAACTTCTCTGATGTCAGAATTAACTAGGTGAAAGCATAGACCCTATACGAAAGTATGGTGAAAGTATGACGTAAACCTTATAAACTTCTCACGTCAGAAATTCACTTGGGTGAAAGTGTGACGTATATCATGTAAACTTCTGACGTCAGAAATTCACTTGGGTGAAAGTGTGACATATATCATGTAAACTTCTGACGTCAGAAATTCACTTGGGTGAAAGTGTGACGTATATCATGTAAACTTCTGATGTCAGGAATTCACTTGGGTGAAAGTATGACGTAAATCATGTGAACTTCTGGCATCAGAATTCACTTGGGTGAAAGTTTGACGTAAATCATGTAAACAACCGCTCATAAACAACGGTTTGCTTTTGAAGTTGCCAGTAACTAGTCTTTTGTAGTATGGAACGCTTTTGTAAAACAGACGACTGCTGTGATGACTTTTCACACGACTGTCTAATATGTGAATTACATACAATTATTTACTCTAATCTTCAGTGTTAATGAAAATAGCATTTGTTTTTGTTTTAATTTTTTGACAAGACCATTACTTTTAAGGAAATCATTCATAGCTCAAAAAAAATAGTTTTGTTTAAATAAGGCATATATTATACAGTCATTTAATTTTGCTGGTTTTTTTTTGTTTAGGCCTAACAAAAAAAATTGTGTGGTTCCGATTAATCTCAATATTAGAATATTTGGAGTAGGTAGATTTATTATTTTTAATTTTTTTAAATATTTTGTTTTCATATATGAGCGTCTAGTGAGGTAGTTATGTTTTCTGTTGTGTTCCATTGTAGTTTCTGTGTTATCGGTTTCTTCTCATCAGATCTACAGCCACTACAGATTGGAACAGATTTATTTTGTCTTTTATAAATTGCTGTCAGTTTCGGCATCCACTATTTCTTGCGAGACTTTAGAATTTTCACGATTTCATAGAAAAATTAAGGTCGACGAGAAAAAATAGGTGGGGTCGGGTAACCAGAACCAAACAAATTTTTGAGGCCTTATTCAATGGATTTTATTTCTACTTTTTCTGATATGCTATTTATTTCAAACCAAAGTTCGATTACACTCACCGAATAAAGAGCAAATAACCTTGAGTAACCTCTAGTGCAACCTGTGCCTTTACTAAACGTAGGGTATGGAACATTTACTTTATCTAAATATTGACTGAATATTAAAACCAAGCAGACTGTCCTGGAGATAAATAAAAACGAGGGGATTAAAATGTATTAACACCGTTTTGGAGCACCTAGAACGAAAATTGCGTTGTGTTTTCTTTTCGAATATAAATCACGTTCGGAACAAAAACATTAAATCTGCAAAAACATAAACTCAAGAAGGGTTGTAATGCAACACTTTAGTCTGATATTATCTTCAAGTATGGATGTAGGCTAGAAGCTTCCAGCTCAAAACGTCATTTTTACCTTCCGTAAGGAAAGATTATATTTTAGGCATGAGATGGCTGTCTGTCTGTCTGTCTGTCTGTCTGTCTGTTTGTCTGTCTGTCTGTCTGTCTGTCTGTTTGTTTGTCTGTCTATCTATCTGTCTGTCTGTGTGTGTGTCTGTCGGTCTGTCTGTCTGTACGTACGTACAGAAGGCTCGTGTAGTAGCTTTGTATGTATGTATGTATGTATGTATGTATGTATGTATGTATGTATGTATGTATGTATGTATGTACGTACGTACGTAGTATCTGTCTGTCTGTCTGTTGGTATGTATGTATGTATGTATGTATGTATGTATGTATGTATGTATGTATGTATGTATGTATGTATGTATGTATGTATGTATGTGGCCGAGACGGTCTAGCTGTCTGTCTGTGAACACACGTACGATATCCAAACTATTAATGTAGTTTTAAATTGTCTTAGAATAAATAATCACATATATGTATAACTTACATAAAGGCAATACCCCAGTGCTTACTGACATCATTCAAAGCCGACAAGGATATGGTTAAGCCAAGCAAACATACTGTAGGTGCTATAGTTAAAGGTCCAATAAATCGCAAAAGTAAACCAAATAATCCACTTAGTCCTAGAAGAGTTTGAAACAAGCCTGCAATCACCACTGCGCCTTGTATCTAAGTTAAAATGAAAATTCAAAGTCAACACGGGATATTTGTCTTTATGCTCCCTGATTGGCTATCTACTTCATTCGTCATTGTCGGTAGAAATGTAACTGCAATGCTGTGGTTCGTCTAGTCTGTATTCAGACGGAGATTATATTTTGTCGAATTCCTAACAAAAAACTTCTGAAATATATTTTATTTAAATACTAGTTGTATGCAAATACTTATCACATTCAAATTTAATAGTCAGCATGCACAATGCAAATACAGAACGCGCTACTCACTCACTCATCACTCACTCACTCACCCATCCACTCACTCACTCACTCACTCACTCACTCACTCACTCACTGAGGATTCGAACACATAAAATATAATCTGACTTCATGGAACGTCCACACCATGTTATTCTATTAATTTCAGCGGCAATAGTATTGAAGATAAATTACTAAAAAAAGTCAAGACGACTGTTGACAGGCTTTGGTTCGACATCATATGCCTATATAGTTCTAACACAAAACAAACCACTTAACTTAACTATGAGCTGCAAACATTTAATAATAACATAGCTACTACGTCTCACCTCTCTCATTCTATCAGATGTTGTTACGTCGGAGTTTGAAGCATTTATAGTTCCGTTCACTGAACTAGGCTCTGTAATAAAATTCACAGGTAGTTGTACGTTATTATCTATGTCCTTGCCAATGGATAGAATACGTCATTTATATATATGGCGAAAAATGAAGATAATATTTCTGTGACACACACACACACACACACACACACACACACACACACACACTAACAATCATACAAATAAATACATACATACATACATACATACATACATACATACATACATATATATATATATATATATATATATATATATATATATATATATATATAGATATATATATATAATTACATGCATGCATGCATGCATGTATCCATCCATCCATCCACGTACATACATACATACATACATACATACATACATACATACATACATACATACATACATACAAACATTCATACATACATACATACATACATACATACATACATACATACATACATACATCTCTCTTACCTGTCAGGGCACATTTCCATTGCGGAAGATTCATGATAAGTAAGGCTGGTATGTAGTATGTAAAAGCATTGCCTTGTATGATTGGTAATCTGTGAACAATGATATGTCATTTTTTAAAAATTTATTACATACTTTTTCATTTCAAATTGATATAAAGAGCATAAATTATATGAAATCACAAATTTGATTCTAGGTGCAGATTTTTTTGTCTTGATTAACACATGATAATAACACCTACTATGTGGGAAGAACACGTGACCTATAACCCCACTTGGGTCCTTACCTTGTACCAAACGTACACTGAAGGAATGTTCCTACAGCTCCAGCAAACGTGATGGCACTAAACAAATGGCCAAACAAAATCCCTCGTTCTTCCTCTGGCACACATAAGATATCAATCAAGAGAAAGGGTTTCACCAAATTTGTACTCATCAGCATCACACATTGCTGAAAAATATACAATGTTATAGTTTACAACATGTGAATTGTCGACGAAATCGTAGATAGCTACATGGTTAAAGATGAACTATTTTCTATCGTGTGTATGACTACAACGGGTGAACATCAGTTTCAAATAAATAATCATTATATATGATGAACTACTGATGTCTGTTTCCAAATGCCTTCACAAAAATAAATACTACCTCGCCAACTATAGTAAGGAATACTTTAGTGCGACCATCTTGAATACACAGACATTTTGAACACATATAAGTTTTTAGGCCTTGGCAATCTTAATTATCAAAGTACTGACTGATAACATCTCTCTCTCTCTCTCTCTCTCTCTCTCTCTCTCTCTCTCTCTCTCTCTCTCTCTCTCTCTCTCTCTCTCTCTCTCTCTCTCTCTCTCTCTCTCTCTCTCTCTCTCTCTCTCTCTCTCTCTCGTGTTTTTTAACTTCCTATACTTGCATTACCCCATTTACTTCTTAATGCACATACAGACAGACGGATTAAGTCATTTACTTCTTAATGCACAGACAGGCGGATGGACAGACAGACGGACGGACTTTACCTCATTTAATTCTTAATGCACAGACGGAACAGATGGACAGACAGACAGACAGACAGACAGACAAACAGACAGACAGACATGTGCAGGTAGACAGACAGACAGACAGACAGACAGACATTCGACGTTCCTATGCTAAGACGATAACATAGAATGTTGCACTAAAGACATACAATTTCAGAACTTACTTGAAACCCAAAGGAAAAACATTCATACCAGGGTGGGATATCATCCACTGCATACTTCAATTCTAATTTCCGGACTTGATCTTGAAAATCCTTTTCTTCATCAGTATTCACTACAGTGGTCAAGTTCTCATCCAGGTCCTTGATCTCATTCAAATCAATGTCTAAAGCTTTGTTATTCATATCTAACCTGAAATGTACATTTTTATAGATATATTGTATTCAAAACATGTGTTGTCTGTGTGATGACGTCACCAAATTACAACTTGGTGAGTTTGTTGACAGCAGCAAGTTCAACTTAAATTACCCTGAACAATACTATTTGATATTTGTTTCCCTTTATTTGCTTGCATTTGCTGTTAGTGATATTGTCTTTAAAATAGTTTTTTAATATAATTTCACCGGAGATTTTTCATTTTTTATTAACGGCAATGTATGCATGATTATGAAATGGTATTTTTTTCATGCAATTACAATAAAATATAACAATCACATAACATATACACGATACTGACGCAAAGAAAACAAGAAATAAGATATTTAACCAACCAGAAACACATGAAACATCAAAAACAGGTGGCAGAATGCAGTAAGTCATTAGATTGTTGAACTATTTGCAACGATGGATGCCCTGTATCAGAAAGATCGAGAGTGGGCTTTTGGTATGTGGAATTCGGTCCTTGCATTGTATTGATGAACGGTATCACAAGTTCAGAGGTAAGTAAGTAAGTAAGTAAGTAAGTAAGCAAGTAAGCAAGCAAGCAAGCAAGCAAGTATAAGTAAGTAAGTAAGTAAGTAAGTAAGTAAGTAAGTAAGTAAGTAAGTAAGTAAGTAAGTAAGTAAGTAAGTAAGTAAGTAAGTAAGTAAGTAAGTAGATTGTCGTTCAGTTTGACTCTACCAAACAACGCAGGTTTTCCCCGGGTAATCCGTTTTTCTCCTGCACTAACACTTAACCCTCATCCTGTTATGGAACAATGCCTGTTGGATTGTATGGTATATAAATAAATAAATAAATAATTAAATACACACACACACAAACACACACGCACACACACACACACACACACATACACACACACATACATACATACATACATACATACATACATACATACATACATACATACATACATACATACGTACATACGTACATACATACGTACGTACAAATAATAGTATGGTGATACTTTGTTAGTAACGCCAAGTTTATTAATGTTGTGGTTGTGTGGTTAGCCGGCCAATCAGACAAGTGCATGCAATTCTGACGGTAGTGATGTATTCAAACTTTTGAGTAAATGAAAACACAATTCTTTTAATGACAGGGCGTTTGATGGTAATCTGAGAAATGTCACTCCCATCATGTCAGTATTTTTTGTTCTTTTTTTAGTTTTATCACGAAATGTAAACAACACTAAATAAACCTGTCTACGTCAGCGCCACAAATAAACCACATCTCTGTCACTAGCTATAGTAAATAACGAGAAGTGGTATTATTAACGTTACTATTAAGACATGTTACATCTGAGAGGAGACGTTGGGCTCGTTCTTTGCAAGCTTTATTTTAAGGTCACTAACTCGACTTCAGTGTGTTTTTTTTAGTTTGCGATCCGAATGACTTTGAAGGTGACGTTTTATATTTAAAAGCACAAGTTGAGTTTATAAACTCTACATACTCAAGTGAAAATGTTCACATCAAATTTCGATTAAAATATTTTGCTATAATAGAATGCTTAATCGATATGCATGCCTTCTATGAGATTACAATTGTCTTCCGATATTGTTGAGTAGTTATTTCGGTTCCGTGACATTTTTGTACATATTGCATCATCAGATCACTAGGAGTGGAGTGATGATTGGCGAATGGTTAACGTGACGAACCTGTAGGCAACAGGTTCGAGCTCCATCGCTGCTGCTTGTTTCTGAGTGGCTAAAGTGGGCAATGTGAATGCTTTAATCCTATGCGCTTGTAAAGGCTGCAATGGATTGTAAGCTCCCAAGGGAGTTGATGGGGCTAGGAAGAACAAAGGCCATTGGGGCGATATAGATTCGTGCCAGGGGTAATAGTTGTAAAGCGCTTTGAGCACAAAGTGGGAAAGTGCTATGTAAAAACAAAATATTATTGTTATTATTATTATTATCATTATTATTAGAAGTTATAGAAATACAGGGTATGTTAATACATACATGCATTGTAAAACAGACAGACACATTAGTTTAAAACAAATGATATCATATGATTGCATATAACTTCCAGCGCTACTCTAGTGAAACGTAACTGTTCACGCTATCAAACATTACACAGGGCATAATCAAGAACATATAAAGTATACAACACACTTACCGTATTAAGCACAATCCTCTGATATGATCTGATGTTGGAACGGTGCTAGCTACTGTAGTTATGTGGCTACTTAGCCAGATTGAGGGGGGAGGGGGTGGATGCAAACATAAGTTTTATCAAAAAGCTTGTCACTCACACGACTCATGACACTATTTGCATAGCAACATATAAAAGCCACTGTAGTGGTTGATGGATGACGTGACAAAAATCAACAATTTTGTCAACATTGTTTACTTAAATGGGATTACAAGATATTATTGTTATTTTTGACAAGTTGCTTATCATTTTCAGAAATTCTCTAATGTTGACTATGTGTGATGTATGGTGTCAGAAAGGGAAGACCTTTATTCTACAAGATATATAGATAATGTCAACAGGCCCAGATAGAAAATAATGTTTGTTATTTTCTAAAAAAAAAAAGAAAAAAAAGATGACATTTCTCAAAACCATGACGACATTCCCCGATTGCGATTGCGATATTTTGGTGTTTCTTCTCTTAGTTCATCACACATTATTATTGATACAAAATACGGAAAAAAACTCGTGATTTAAATGAACTTACTTTGCGTCCTGCCTAAAACAAACATGTTTTTAGTCATTTTTCTTAAAATAACATTGTTGCAGTTAAACCCCTCTGGCACTAACCACGTCAATTGTAAGGTACCCTGGAAATATACATACACATATTTTAGGTGCATTTTTAGGACTCGGTTGTAGAGAAATGTATTAAAAGAAATGTTCGGCGTAAAGCATGATAAATATAGATACAAATTGATACCAACGACCCTTTCATTCAATCAGTTCATTTTCAAATACTATCTGACACGTCTCAAGCTCATAAATGTCTTGGAGCCTATTGTTAACATTTTTTATTAAATTATTAAAAACTACTATTCACCATATTCCACAACTTGGATTTTCCTTGACTTTTGATATCTTGTTCAGGATAAATTTCTTGTAAGATACCCAGCATGTCATTTCTGCTGTAATCAGATTTAAGATACCCTGCATGTCATTTCTTTTGTAATCAGATTTAGGTGCGGCCAACGTTTTCGCTATGGATTAATCGTCTGGGTGTCAAATGTAAACGTACCCCTTGGCCTTCAGAGGACTAAGTCGGACAAAATTGAGAAAATCTACCGGGTATCACTTTGCATCAAATGAAGTACTTATAACTGTATTTTGAATTTAAAATAACATTGTTGTAGTTAAACCCCTCTGGCACTAACCACGTCAATTGTAAGGTACCCTGGAAATATACATACATATTTTAGGTGCATTTTTAGAACTCAGTTGTAGAGAAATGTATTAAAAGAAATGTTCGGCGTAAAGCATGCTAAATATATATACAGATTGATACCAAAGACCCTTTCATTCATTCAGTTCATTTTTAAATACTATCTGACACGTCTCAAGCTCATAAATGTATTGGAGCCTATTGTTAACATTTTTATTAAATTGGCAATTATTAAAAACTACTTTTCACCATATTCCACAACTTGGATCTTCCTTGACTTTTGATATCTTGTTCAGGATAAATTTCTTGTAAGATACCCTGCATGTCATTTCTGCTGTAATATATATATATATATATATATATATATATATATATATATATATATATATGTGTGTGTGTGTGTGTGTGTGTGTGTGTGTGTGTGTGTGTGCTAAGCAGTTTTATTTGAACATATGAAATGAATAGTAAAGTGTTTCTGGCCAAGACGTTTCGCTCAGACTTTGTATCGCGTATGTCCAGTCACGTGACTCGAAATGGTAATCAGAACAGTTGCTATTGTTTGTGGTTTATTCCATTGCTTCCGTATGTGTTGAGGGTTTTTTTTTTATTCATGAGGGAATGGTAGTATGACTTTATAAAAAATAGTAGCAATAAATAAATACTACAAAGTTTCCGATATATGCAACAAATAGCTGGCATGAATTTGATAATTGATCCTAAAGATGAACGTCAACATCACTTGTCAAGGACTTAAAAGAAATCTTGAGCTGATAAAATAAGGGTACACTTGAATGACGTGTTTATGTATTAAATCCTGTTTGCTGTCTACAAATATGCCAGCTATTTGGCAAACAATAATACGATTATTAAATTGGCAATTATTAAAAACTGCTTTTCACCATATACCACAACTGGGATTTTCCTGGACTTTTGATATGTTGTTCAGCATAAATTTGTTAGTTACCCTGCAAGTAAAAAACAAAACTGAAATCTACCGATATCAATTTGCATCAATTGAAGTACCCTTAAAACTAACTTAACTATATTTTGGAAAGATCTGGGTTTTTTTCAGCGTACAGGCAGAGGTCAGCGTCACATCAATAATATGCAAATAGGTTAACACATGGCATGGAAGGCTATTTGTAAAGATACTGACATGAAGATGAAAATAGTTTTCCGTCAGCCATATGTGTGTGATGACCATGAAATTTCACACTAAAATTCAGAACTACTTTCATCACATGTTTTACCGCTTGGTTCGGAATGGCTTATCTAGAACAATAATATCAATACCAAATCAATAATATAATGCAGTATGTGATTGGAAATTGACGCTAGTTGTCTTTATCTTATTTTTGACGATGTTTATTTAAAAGAAAAACACATACTATTTGGATATTAGACACAAAATATAGGTACTGTATATAGTGGGGTGTTGAATTTCATCTAAAAGTGTTTGAGACATGGCATTATTAAAGAATCTTCCCCACACACCAACTACTTGTATACAAAATTATAAAGATTAACATAAATCCGGTATAAAGATTAACATAAATCCAGTTCTCTACAGCGTAGTGGTCAGCGCTTAGGATTAGCAGTCGGGAGGTCATAGGTTCGAATCCCATATTGGAAACAAGATTTTTTCAGTGACCAACCCAATCCTCGGGCGAGTGTTCTACAGACTCGATGGGTAGGCTGTGTCAAGCGTGTTTCGCCAACAAGACGAGTGCTTATTATAATTTATTTATTTTCTTGTGTTGTTGTTGTTGTTGTTGTTGTTATTGTTGTTATTGTTGTTATTGTTATTGTTATTGTTGTTGTTGTTGTTGTTATTTGTTTGTTGTTGTGTGTTTTTGGGGGGGTGACTCCTGGAGTAATGACTCGAAATGTCGGGAACGATTATTCACACGGATCCCACAGGTCCTATGTTTGCCGGGCCTGGGTGATTCCGGGATAGCATGTTCTGACTGGGAAACCTTGACAGCTCAACAGCAATATGTTAGAGCCTGCAACACAGCCCAGCCCTTTCACTAAGTCCCAAACCCAATTATGTCATTTCAGTTAGTTTGAAACAATACAAAATGGACATCCTTAATTCTTAGTATTACAGCAATGTTTTTGTGTCGGCCATTGTCCTGATAAGATTAGTCTCACACATGTACTCATCAGGCAAATCTTAATGATTACAAAAACTAATATTGGTTAATTGTACATAATAGTTAATATAGTGTTATTAATTATGTATTTAGTATTCAAAAGGCACTGATGACATTTTCCGACAATTTGCTGTTTCTTCTTTTATTTCATATTTTTTGTTCTAGGGGAAGACATAGTGCCAAAAAACTGGCGATTTAAATTTCAATTAGAGTCATATGGGACTCGAGCCGAAAACATGTATTTCGATCTATTTTGTATCACTTTTCTAGGCCCCAATGGCACGAACACCTTCAATTTTTAGGTACCCTAACAATATACATACTGATAGTATATATATAGGTGGTTCTGTTGTTCACACGGTCGAGAAATGCAAATGTGTAGAGCGAGATAAATTCGAAAGACTAGAATGAGAACATCGGCATGACTAGTTTATCTGTGGGCATCAATTTACATAAACCGGAGTACCATAAAACTAACTTAGCTATATTTGGGACAGGTCTATATTTTGAGGGTATAGCGAGCAGTATGATGAATCATACATGCAAAAAGGGTAACACGTAGCTTTAGTGTTACCCTATGAACTAAAATTTCACACCAAAATTAAGAACTTCATTCACCATAATATATAATTGATGTCCATTTTCTACACTATATTCTTTCTATTAATAAGTCCTCTTTTCGCCATCATGTAGCTGAAATATGCCACATTTTTCATTTGTCAATGTGCATAAATTGAGATATTTTGTGCTGATCTACATGTATTTTGCGCTGTCTAATAAAATTTCTTGATGAAATATTAATTATCTGAAGCTAAGATACAAGTTACATACCAAGTATAATCTAATGATTTGTATTTACTGCTAGAATGATGTGGGCGTTGTGCTTCACTCCCTCGACATGACATTTTTAATGCAAAAGAAACAATAGGTGCCATACACAGTGGGGCTGTAGAAGTAGTCAAATTGAAATGTTGATTATCAGTTAGAAAATAAACAATTGCAACCATGAAAATCATCAAGTCCATGTATAATGTTTTCATTAGAAGCCTGTTTTTACTGCACTGTGAAATAATAACAATGGTTATTATAAGTGTTCAATATGATGTTTTTTGTGTGTCTCTGTTGTTGTTAGTCTAGAGTTCAAATGTATGTATCTCTGTGTCAAAAACGTAATACCCGTGAGTGGAACACCAAGCCTACATCGCTTTACCTGTATATGATCTGTGTAGATACCTGAAATTGAAGCTACCAATGACGTGTCTATACAAATTCAATCATGATTATATACACAGATTACAACCTTGAAACTCAGGCTACCAATGGGTAGCTACAGACTGAGTATGAGGCCGCCTATAAGGCCTACAAAATAACTGTTTGGTCCCGGTTACCCGACCCCACCTAGCTTTTCACTGTCGACCCTAAACCTTTTTACGTATTCGAGAAATAAATAATAAAATTGCAAACATCTTGATGTTTCAGGAGAAAATAGTGGATGCGGAAACTGCCACCAACTAAAAAAAGACAATATAAAACTGTTCTTCCAATCTGTAATGACTGTACATCTGATAGCCTGAGGATGAAATAAATAACGCAGAGACCATTCGGAAAACAATGGCAAACCTGAACTAGACACTTACACATGGAAAAATAAAATATAATAAAATAAAATAAAATAATAAAATCTACCTATTTCACCTATTCTAAAATTGAGTATATTGGAAACACACAATTTTTTTTATTAGGCCTAACACAAAATGTGTGTTACAAAAATATCAATCCGTCGAGGTCATACTTTCTTACATTTGCAGGTATATGAGAACCTTTTTTTTTTTTTAAAAAAACCCTCGTTTTCATGACTATGCAAATGATGGGACCATGAAAGTTTAAAAACAGAAAATAGATGCCCAGTAAGTTGCAAGTATTTCAGCGACTCGACATCAACCAGGCTGTTATCATCGATTTTTGAAGTAAGTACGCTTATTTTATTTACTCTTTATTTACTAAGAATTGCATTTTTGTTAACGTTGTTATATTGTTAAAGACGTACCAGCCCAAATTTGTATTTATTATCTGCATGTACGGTCCATGGACATTGATCAGTTCCTACGAACTAATTCATGGCCCTCATCAGAAATGTTCTGCCAGTTGCTTTCAAAGTTCGTGTATATCTTTTTTTTTCTGATGGAATATATTTCAATTTCAATTGCCGTATTACTAAAAAGTCAAGTTGTAATTGTTAGTCTTGTCACCAATAATGTTATACACGATTTTGTTTAAAATATTTTAATGCAGTAATGGGAAGAGTGGGCATAAATTGTGTATATTTTAACAGTCAACAATACGATATTAGCCAATTGAAATATTGTACGATTCCACGGACTAAATCCACAAACGCGTTAATACTAAGATAAGCTATTTTGCATAATCAATGCTTTACGTCGAATTTTTCATTTTTCCGGATAGACTTCAGCATATAAAGCAGAACTAAAAGACTTAATTTAGCTGTCCGTTGTTATATTAGTATTATAGCCCATTGGGACAGTTTTCCCCGAGCAAAAAATAAATATTATCTCGTCATCTCAACATAACTATCTTGTTATCTCAGTTATGTCGAGATAACGAGATAGTTATGTCGAGATAACGACAGAGAGCACCAGATAGACTTGAAATAAGGCTAAAATTGTGTCATCTGGTAAGCCAACTATTTGGATTAGGTTGTATGTCGAAGACATGTTCATAATCCCACCTATATCTGGAGTTAACTTTCGAGATGTGAAACATTTTCTAAACATTCCAAAATGTTGATCGTGCGAACATTTTACGTGGCCAACAGGTAAAAATGACAAATTTATGTTTCTCTGGTGACCACGCATGATAGGATATGCAAAATACCAAATAATTAAGATAATTCTTTTCTTTTTTATTTTGGCGAGTGCAATTATCAGCATTAAAATTGAATCGAAAAACCGAATCCTTGAACACGTCACCACTATCTGGTATCTTATCTGGTAATTTAATTGTTTTTGGTGGTTTGTTGTATGCCTATGGCTCGCTACCAAGATTTGTTTTTCAATGCCCTGACTGGTGATACAGCAACGTGAGCGATGATTTGCTGTGATTGAGGTGATTCTAATCGAAATAACCTGTTACCGACAGACGTCTTGTGACACGATAGATACTTAAGACTAGAAATATAGATACTTAAGACTAGACATACTTCATTAGGTTACAAGATGTGTTATTTTGTTGGTCAGACTGCAAAGGCAGGGCACCTCACAATATGGGAGAGGTTTGTTTTATTGCCCTGTTGGGTGTGTTCATGTGATATGATGAATTTTCCGAGGGACAGAAAAGTCAGGAACGGATAGATTTCATAAAATTGACTAAAGTTGAGGATATGTCATTTGGGATAACTCACGAATCCTTGTGGTTGCTTGGTTACTATGCAATGTTCATGTGACCGGGATTGCCCAATCAGGGTATGACAACGTGGCATATTATTTTCTGTCTCCACAGTCTTGCTGAAAATGGTCGTCCATGATGGTGGGCGCAACATCTGTGCTCTGTAGAAATTGCCCCCCCCCCCCCCTCTCTCTCTCTCTCTCTCTCTCTCTCTCTCTCTCTCTCTCTCTCTCTCTCTCTCTCTCTCCCCCTCTCTCTCTCTCTCTCTCTCTCTCTGTCTCTGTCTCTGTCTCTGTCTCTGTCTCTCTCTCTCTCTCTCTCTCTCTCTCTCTCTCTCTCTCTCTCTCTCTCTCTCTCTCTCTCTCTCTCTCTCTCAGAATTTTTAGCTCTGCAAGTTCCGTTTTGTTCTTTTTACTTAAGTTTTTGAGGCATATTCTTTTGTCATATTGTGTCCTAAGAACTCGAGCTGTCCTTTTATAATGGTTTCCATCAGTGTCCTCTTTGGGCCTGCTCTTCTTAAAACGTCGTCATTTGTTATGTGATCTGCCCATGATATTTTCATCATTCCTCTGTAAAACCACATTTCTGTTGCCTGTAATTAGTGCTCCATTTGTACAGAAAGTGTCCGGCATTCACTACCGTATAACAAGACTGGTTCCACATAGCATTTCAAATACAGAGTGTTGTATATGTTAGTGTTATAATCATTGTAATTATTTATTAATGCACGACATTCTCAAAAAATCACTTACTATAATCCACAAACTGTTTTTTTTATTTGCAGAGGATCAAACTGTCGACTTCAGAGTCCATCATGAAATTATTAATATTAATTTCAGCAATTGTGCTCTACGTACAAGTCGAAATCAGTGGTGCTGGTAAGTATTTTTTTTATCTTGCATTCAGGAGTCAGTAATGCATATACTTCATGAAAGAACGACAAGCTCGTGGTTTAAGTTTTGGATTTTTATTCTCGTTTGAATTTGGCAATGATGCAAAAAGGGACACAAAGGGTTCCAATACACAGACTCTTTATTAAAATGATATGTTCATGTGACCGGGATTGCCCAATCAGGGTATGACAACGTGGCATATTATTTTCTGTCTCCACAGTCTTGCTGAAAATGGTCGTAGACACTGTCTATGGAAAAACAGTGGTAGTACAAAATATATAAAATGTCTACCAACGACTGGTGTTCGATCGTGAAACCTATTAGTGAAATGTAAAAGGAAATGCTCCCTAGCTTAGTAAAAAACGGAATAAAAAAACAAAAACCTAACTGATGAAAACAGTTGGTAAAACTCCACAATCAAGAGAGATGGCAGTGAGTCTTGTTCACTTTATTATCCCATTCAGTGAGAGAATGTCGAGATAATTAATTAATTTCAGTGGATCTCTTTTCCTTCTGTTTTGGAAATGCTTTGTAAAGAGCTTAAATGGAAGTTGTGAATACTGTGTTCTGGGTCATGAAAATGGTGTGGTACAAGAGTGTCTTAAGTTTGTATGAGTTGATACAGCATATATGTTCATATTGAGAATGCAAAGATCTGGATTCGTTTTTCCTATGTAATAAATATATTATTTCACCTATCTTCAAAAAAATCAAGTGGAATCCATTGGAAGAATGAAGAAAAAAATCAAGGACGTTAAAATGCTCAAATCTTTTTTATACATTTATTTCAGATAACTTCGCTTTGCATAAACCAGTATATCTCGATGCATGGCTTGCCAAAGAAGATACACTAAAATATCTGACAGATGGTGACCCTAGAACCTGTGCAGATTCAGGCACTGCAGTTGTAGAGCCGTCATTGATAGTGGACCTGGGAGAACCCACTGTCGTTAACGAGGTCAACATGAATTTCCCAAAGACCTGTGCAGATACTTTATCAAAAAGAGGATGTAAGTTGGGTTATTTGGACAGTTGTTATAATATCATCTCTCATCCTTTTACATTTAATTTTGAATACATCTTTTAAAGGTTATTTTTAGACAGGGAACTCGCTCACCAAATATTCAAATTTATGTCATGATTTGCGTAATTGATTTTCATTTTTTATTTGTTTAGGTAATTACGCCAATACTGTTGTCAAGGTTGGAAACTCACCAGACCCAAATCACCCAGACAATGAAGTATGCTTTAAATTGAACATCCCAGAAGCTGCTGGCATTAGTCGACGAAGAAGACAATGCGTCAATGGGCCAATCATCGGTCGATTCGTAATGATACAGAAGAAAGGCGATACTCCGAGGTCTATTCATTTATGTGAGTTGAAAGCGAATAGTGAAGGTAGGTAAAACGGTCTGAAGTTTATTTCTCATTGTTAAAGCAAAATCTCCATGAAGACAGTGTAGATATACCGGTAATACAAGGATGTGTCTTATGTCACAGGTTGCAAAACAACCGTTTGGGATCATTCACACCCAAGGAATCACTGAAAAAGTCACCATCTCTGTTTTTGCTGTTAAGAACGAATTGTTTGTCAAATGTATCATCACAGGCTCCACTCCTCAACTCTCCCAATCCTACTATGCTTGGGCGCCTTATTATTTAGAGACGGCGCAAACTCTAGTCTATACTCCTACAATAATATCAACAACTTATTCTCTCGTGAGTAATCAGGAGCTAGAACATAGATAAGATTGAGTAAAAGCACTTCACTACTGTAACAGTTTATTACACTTTTTTTCATCACTTCACTACAGTTTATTACACTTTTTTCTCACGCCTGCATCCCTCACCGACTCGTTTAAAGGCAACACTTTCTTTACCAACATGACATATCGAGAGTTAATTGCAAAATCATTGTTGAAAAGGATACTAATCGTCTCAAATGAAGTGACGGTGTGGTTCCACTCAATCGTATGCCATGCATAGTTGCATTCAGACAGAAAGAAACATAACATAACGTCTAAATACCTTTCATTTTTATACATACATCGGATATTCTAGCAAGAGGAGACCTTGTAAATACAGCAACACTGATATGTTTACTGGTAGATATACAAAAAACCCTGTAATACCATAAACATTCATAATTTCTGATTCCCTTCGTGTTTTCTTCTTCTAGCTAGCAGCACACATGCAATCTGATCAAAGAATTACAATTTTGTATATTTTTGTACATTCATTTCTGGTAGTGATGTTTGTATACCAAGAGAACGATTCCTTCATGTTGCAAATAGTATGCATAGTCGTTATCAATACTGAGATACAGCATTGTATAGTTTGACCACCTTGGGTGCTGTTCAAAGAGAATTTTCGAATCCTAGTATTCTCAGTTATTGGGATTGCTTTGTTTGTAATGATGTAATATTGCGGTAGTAAATTAAGGTTAAGGGTGAATTTGACGACTGCTTCATTAACTTTGAAATTGATTCAATTGAAATTCATGACAAAATTAAAATTAGCCACGTGATAATTCTTCTTTTAATTGATGAAAAATCGTATTTCTAATGTATCATCATATAACACATTGAACTTCCTTTTTTTTAAATGTTGAGATTAAATCATCATCAACATCAGGCAAAATAGATAATGCCATCATAACATCAATAACGTAATCAAGAGAGCATAGATATTCTTAATTTGTTCTGTGGTCCAATACGCATGCCCGGATTAAATAAAAAATTATTGACATATTGACAAGCACGATGCACTACATCGCGATAACGATGAAAGCTTTTCCGAATCTTAAGTTCTGGCAACCATGTTGCGTGGATGTATCTTCTATGAATGATACTTGGGTACACCTCAATAAGGAAATATCATTCGTAAATCGTACGTTTCTGCAAGACACGAAAGTCACTGTGAGTACCTCATTGGTTACCAGCTACACTTTCGTAATGTTGGATCGTCGGTCGCGCATGCGTGTATGAATCGGATGAAAACGAGGCTTATCAGCATGCTTTTCAAAACTACCACAGGTGCAATTCAAAAACTTCAATTTTTTGTCTAATATCATAACTAGGCAAAGCCCATAAGCTTGCGCAGGGTAGATTCATTTGTGACCGGCTGCCTGGGCCAGGGTTCGTACACTTGATTGGGTCATTTTCGAAGGGTTTTGACCATCAAAATTTATTTTATTGAATGACATCTAACTCTCTGACATGGACGAGAAGTAAAGAAAGTCAACACTCTATGCAGTTGTTGGTTTTAAAAACCATAATATATAGCCATTAAATTAATATTGATCATTTTCAATCAGCCAACTTATCATATACCCTCCACCAACGTATGTTGGTCTTTGGACAAATGGTTTTTTTTTTGACATGTTGCTGAACATCATGATTTCTCAATTTAACTCAATGATTTAGGAATGTTACTGTACCAATAAACATAGAAAAGTAGTTATTCTTAGTTATTCTTTTTAAAACATGTAAAAAAAACAATTATGGACAATATAAATGTCAAAACCGCACTTCCACAACCCAGAAATTCAACTGCGCTATGTCATCAGTGGTCATATCACGTACCGCTGGGCGTCAAACTTCCAAATCGTGTAACAATTTCTCCTTCGGGTACAGTGATACCTCGATACTTGTTACATTGTTACAATAATCGTGCCAACAGGCCTACTGTTACAATATTGCAATGCATGGCGATGTTATGTCGCCTATATGACGATACGGTAGCGCCTGAAGAATGCACGTAGTATATGGAAGGCGCATGCGTAGTCACTGCGTGCCGCAATGCATCCCTGGGAGAACCATAAATATTTTTCGCATAGTATATACGACGCGCATGCGTACTAGTCATTAATTCATCTCATGTTCTCAATGTACACTGCAGGAGATCTAGCTTATAGGAAGGAGGTTACCGGAATCAATCTTATCAACAGAAAGAGCATGAACTTCCTGCTTGATGGGAACCCGACAACTTGTGGGAACACAGGTCAACTGGTCGATGACCCTGGCTTCATCATTGATCTAGGAGAGAGTAAATCAGTGCAAATGATATCTGTCGCTATTGATCCAAAATGTAAATTACATTGTAAGTACATTAATGTTTATAATTATATAAATACATTGTACTCACTGTTCACAGTGACAAGGGTGTGACATTTACGGTGACTAAAGCCTAACAAAAATAATAGCGGCTATGGCATTGTAGCACAACTGTACAGTTTTTAAAATTGTTTATCCACCTACTGATCCATACTAGCTAGAGGTGTGCATTTTCTGTATGATTATCCAGTTGCCTATCCAGCCCTGTTCTCATCTCTGCAATATATGCGATCATTTGGATGTTGCTTGCTATGGGCATGGTCATGTTGCTAGACATATTTGCATATTTATGTTTCTTTATTTTTCTGTTAATCCCCGTTATCTTTGGGATATACACAATTGTTTGACTGTTGCTATGGGCGTTACCATGGTTGCTAGGGATATTTGCATACATTTTGAATGTTTACTCACCAGATGATGTTATTTTAGCAAAATACACTGGCATTTGGTTGTTGCTAAGGGCGTGGTCATCGTTGCTAGGGCCAATTGTGTCAAAATGTTTTGAACACAATCTGCAGACTATTACTTCCTGAAACATCTTACCAAATGTCAGTCTCATTGATCAACTACTTTTTGAGATATAAGTTTTTACGTCCCGTAAGGGTACGGGAGGTATTAAAAGGGGAATGTCTGTCTGTCTGTCTGTGTGTCTGTGTCATCATTTTCTAAAAATCGGTTGGCTCAATTGTAATGAAATGTGGGATATATAATCTTTAGGGTAATAGCTAGACCTGAGTAGGTTTCGAGCCAAATCTGTTAATGTTTAATTAGAGAAATTTGCATATTAATGAAATCAATAATTACACAATATCTTAAGACTGCTTACTTCAATTTCAATATAATTTAGCATAGTCGTTAAACATAACAACATACATTTGTCCTATAAAATTCGTTGATGTATCTTACAGCGTGAATGAATAATTTGCATAATTAATTGTTTTTGGTAATTAGGCTATATCTTACGACTGCATGCGTCAATTTCAATGCAATTCAGTACGTACATTAAACATAACAAATTGTGTATGTCCTATAAAGTTAGTTGATGTACCTTAGAGTGTTAATGAATAATTTGCATAATTAATGATTTTCGGTAATTAGGCTATATCTTAAGACTGCATTAAGCAGTATCATTCACTCTTACATACATTAACCTAAGAAAGCACGCTTGTCCAAAAAACAAAGCCTGTTACCATAGTTTTTTTTAGTTTAATGAGTTATTTGCATAATTAGTGATTCCCTTTCGGGAGGCATTTAGTTTAAATCTGGTTACATTTATTTTGCATGTCACGAATGCGATCATTATATGCTTAACATTTCTTCATCTATACACCCCCAGATGCATCCCAATTACATTTCTGCCCACTCTGCTCTTTTCACCAAAAATACAAATTTTTAGCCCTAATTTGAATATTACTGATGGAATCATCATGTCATGAACAAATCCTTATACACTGGTACCCTAAGAACAATCTGCTCGGTATTGTAGCTATCATTTAGCTTTGAACAATTTCCAAAATATAGACCAAATGTAATGTCACCACCAAGGCAATCGGTCTGGCAGTTTTTGAGTTTAAGCCGTACACACACACACACACACACACACACACACACACACACACAGATGGAAAGACACTGCACCATGCCTATAGTACTATTGAACCTTATCAGTTCAGTTGTACTAAAAATTGTGTGGTTCCGAATACGCTCAGTTATCGAATGAGTGTCTAGTTCAGGTAGTTCCATTTTCTGTTGATTTCCACATGGTCTCTGTGTTATGTACAGCCATTGCAGATTGAAAGAACAGTTTGATATTGTCTTTTTAAGTTGATGTCAGTCTTCGTGGCCACTATTTCTTACGAGACTTCACAATCTTTGCTATTTTTTTCTTGAATATGTAAAAAAGGTTTACGCTCGTGCAACGCTCGTGCAACAAATGTGTACTTCAAATTTAGTTGTACGAGTATGTCAACAATCCGGCCTGCGTTCCTGTGCATACCTTGCCAAATTGGTTCTCATGCATGCTATAGAAATTTTGCCAAACAGAAATAGCTATTAAAATTCGCATAGTTTATGAGCAATCTAACCTTTTCTATAACTCTTTATGAACTTTGAATTTGAAGGCGACGATCTTATAACAAATCTGACTTGGTCGATACTTAAGGCAGCTGTTACTTGGGAAATAAATGGATTGAAAATACTCTTGGGCGACTTTTTTTTTACGCCAACGTTGTTTATGAGCTGGGGCAAAAACTTGAATTCTATGAATCCTTGTAATGGATTCATTCCCTGTACAGGAAATTGCCAGTATATTGAAGCGTGAAAGAATACACATACACCCATGTCTCGATAGTGCCTGAAACTATCGTTTATCACATCATGGCAATGTGTGGTGTACAACATATGCATATGTTCATATATTCATATGTCGGGTATTCATACCCGATAAGAAAACACCCAGTACACTGAAGCGTGAATGTATGTGCATAGCTCCATGTTCCAACATAACTCTAAACTATCTCTTAGTATGCAAAATATTAAAGGAAAATGTTAACATTATGTCAGTAATGTCCATACTGCAAGGTGTTCTAGTAATAAATAGAGTATCTTAATGTCACATTCCTCTCTACTTTACACAAATTTGGTCCAAGTTAATGTAATGCTGGGATGTCTAATAATCAGCGTTGTTTTCATCTTCTTGGCAGGTGGACTTACCGATTTCACTGTCACAGTTGGCGATTCTAAAAATCCAGATTTAAATACTGAATGCTATACGCTGAATATGAATAAAGATCAAATGAGAAATGTCGTTAAGAATTGTAACAATGGACCAATTGATGGAAGATACATAACCCTACAGAAGAAGGGTGCCCGGAAACGTATCACTCTGTGTTACGTTTCTGTGTATTCAGCAGGTCAGTACAATCTACTTTTCATTTATTCTACAGAGGAAAATGATTGGAGGGACTATATCTTCCTGTTGGGTGGCGAAAACAAGAACCTGGGATCAACCCAATTGCAGTATATTTTAGTCAGTCAGTAAGTCAGTCAGTCAGTCAGTTAGAGTTGGTGTCTCCCAGTTAAAGAAGGGGAGAGACGCATCTGATTTTCACTTTCCCTAAGGGAAGGTTATATTTTGGAGATGGCGTGTGTGTGTGTGTGTGCACACGTGATATATCTAACAAACATTTTATATGTTTTTTGTCTCTAGGGAATGCAGCATACCACAAAGACGTTACCAGTGTAGGAAGCACTGGCGGTGACAGCACTTTTTCAAACTTAGTTGATGGTAATGTTAAAACATGCGCCAACTCCGGTGACAAACTGACCACTACTGCATCATTTGTCGTTGACTTGGGAAAGCAGTATGATATTCAACGAATACGCCTAAACCTTGGGAATGATTGTCGAATTGGCTGTAAGTATAACTCATAACCTACCATACGGTATTTTAAGTTAGTTTGTATCATGGATGTCTATGGATACCTAAACACAGCAACAAACCAACCAAAACGACGACAATAACAACACACAATTGTGGGTTGTAACAAAAATACCTTTGTAAGGCAACCCATCCATAATATATCCTGCCATCAGTGGCAGCCATGTTTGATTTCTGATTGGCTATTTGTGGCGTCTTGGTAAGTCACTGCACAGTGTAAATAAAAGCATTCAAGGCAATTCTGTTTACGATAAACTTGGCATTTATATGGTTGAAACATTTGACCGAAAGCAGAATCCGATGTAGGGACGGAGATGTAGGTTTCAAGTGACGTTGCACACAAGCATGCTCAAAAAGACAGTACTTCGATTGAAGAACGACTACGTCACTATCAATCTACTGATTTTTCTGTCTTCCAGGTTCCTATCGTGATACAGACGTTAAAGTGGGCAATTCTCCAAACCCAGGGGATGCAAGCAACAAAGTTTGTTTTAGCCTCAACCTCGAGCCAGAAGACGCCAGAGGAAGTTGGATGATAGGTTGTGAGAGTGGTGTTATAAGAGGACGTTATGTCATACTGACAAAGAACAAAGTAGGCAATAACAAGAGGAGGATTCACTTATGCGAATTGTTCGTCCCTACCTCAGGTAAGTTTGTATTAACATCATAGTCAATAGTACCATGTGGACACACACACACACACACACACACACACACACACACACACACACACATACATACATACATACATACATACATACATACATACATCCATCCATCCATCCATCCATCCATCCATCCATCCATCCATACATACATACATACATACGTACATACGTACATACGTACATACATACATACATACATACATCTTCTATACCTTCGAAAACCAAATTCAACGTTTGGAAGTATTACATCGAGTTCAACATGGCTGACCGTTTATTGTTTAATATGAACTCTGACAAAGGTCAAACTTGCAACAAAAAATGAATAATTTATATTATACTTACTATTGATTTATGAAATTAGGTAAACTCAAGTGAATGATACATCAGTAAACTCTGCTCATGCACATGTAGTTTCCTCATATATTGAAACGTCAGCATTCATTAGAAATAACTTGATTATTTGTATTCAACTATTATTACAAATAATTACTTGGGTCTATTTAATGCTTTAATAGTAATCACTTCATTTACACATTTCTAAAGTTTCAAGGCTAAAGTTACAAACGTGAACTTGGTCCATATTATTTAAGTTTTCTTTCAAGTAGAAAATCATAGTAAAGTTCTAAATGTTTATTCAATATCCAATTTGAATTATAATTCCACTTGCATGTAGTCACTGTGTACTAGCTTTCTTCAGGTTCCCGTCGATTGTCGTGTAATTACATTCAAACACGTAAGTATCGTTTTCTATCACGTTTTCTTACGATGTCACAGTCCTGCCAAGCTTAAATCGACCTGTGATAGGTGAGGGCACATGGAGTGGTGATGAAACAACTGATTTGCTCGTTAATGGAGATCCTAACACATGTGCTGATTCCGGAGCAGTGAGGGTACAGCCAGCTTTTGTTATTGATCTTGGGGAGACTAGAGAGGTAGACAAAGTGTCACTTACCTTACCAAGTGATTGCCGTGACAGTATATCTGGTGCTGGATGTAAGTATAAAATATCATATCACACATAGCCTATTAGTCAGCTCCTCAAGCAAAGGGGAATTTCTTGTGACTGTCAGATATGTGTATTTATTCTGCTTTTCATCACTCAATTGGATGTCGTGAAATGGTGTTTCTAGACAATAAGTACTTGCTTAGTTTTCACCAGTTAATACCATAATGCATGATATACCCAAAACAAATTACACATGGCGTGTACTTCACAACTGTAGAGTTTAGGCAATGATTGATGATCTAGTTATCAGAGAGGTTCATTGATAAAAAGTTATATTGTGTTGACTTGGGCATAGTCTTATTGCTATGCATATAAGCATTCATTTTTAGCTCCGCTGTCAGCAACAGCTGAGTGTAGCTTCAGGGTTGGGTTGACTCTCCGTTGTCGTCCGTCGTCAATTCGCTGTCTTCCATCAACTATTGTTAATTGCTTCTTCTTCTCTAAAACCGGATATCAGATTGCCTTGATATTTGCTGCGCATGACCCTGTGTGAGAGGGTAATGCCAAGTTGATATGACTCATTTTCTGATTTTATCACAATTTTTGAAACATATTTGTGGTCAAAAAATGATATGATTGACTTGACTTCTTGATAATTGGCATACTTGTGGTGTTTGGACAGTTTATTCAGATTTGGTCATTCCAAAATAGGCTACATCTTTAAGAATACACATTTCAAATCCGTATAATATTGTACGTACATCAATCATAACAAATTGCACATGCCCTAAAAAGCTTGTTAACGTAGATTTTATTTTTAATGAGTCAGTTATATAATTAATGAGTTTCAATAATTAGAAAAAAAATGTACACTTCAACTTCTATGTAATGTGGTACACACATTAACCATAAAAACGTGCAACTGTATACTAAAATTTTCTTATATAATTTTTAATTGTATTCAGCCATTTTTATAATTAATTGTTTTCATTAATTAGACTGTACCTTAAGAATGTAGACTTCAAATTCCACATAACATTGTACGTTTATAGCTGATGATAAAGCACATGAGTTTGATACAGTTTGCTGATGTAGTTTTATTTAATTGTAATCAGTCAGTTGCATAATTTATTATTTTCATTAATTAGACAATATCTAAAGAAGGCAAGCTTACATATTGTGGTGTATACGTATGCATTCATCATATTAAAGTTGATATACCACATTAAGTTTGATGCTGTTTGGTGCAACTATCTTAATGATTGGTTAATTTGATTAATAACTTTCGGTAATTAGACGATATCTTAAGTATGCAAAATTCAAATTTCATAAAGTTTGTTATAACTAACTTACCAGTTAAGGGGCATATCAGGTATGATATTTATAGCTCAGAATTTTGCATTCAAAAAATTACTGACTGAAGACTTTGCCTTTACTCAGTTTACTGGTTTATGCAAATCGTACACCAGTTTTGATTTCAAGAATTCTCCAAATAGTCACAAAAAGTTATATAATATCAATCAATTTATTTAAAGGAGCTAACATTGTAATAATAATAATCATAATTGCTTTTCCGAAGCAGAAATATAGAAAAATGGGTATTTATTTTAAGAAAATTTAATGTGTGAAAAAATAGTGAAACGTTGACCAAGCCTGTGTTTTTAACTGAATAATTGCAATAAATGAAAACTATGTGTAAAAAGTTTATAAAGACAATAGGGAACTTGCAATCCGGACTGAGCATGCTCAGAAGCAAAGGACTATAGGATTTTCTGTGGTTATCGTAATACCTAATCTGGAGCTACTGATAAAATAAACCTCCCACAATTGGTAGGGTAAATATGAATTGATTATTTGTGGTTACAAACTATGTATCAACATTGTTTACAATACTATCTGATTAGTATTTATTATCACATTTCCCATGGTGCAACATTCAACATGGCGAGTTTGCAAGCTCCCTATTAGACACTTTTGATCACTGTTAAACACAACTTGTATGTACGGTGATGTATAAATATGGTGAAGTGATAGGCACATATACAGGTCTAGACTGGATGTGATATTGTGACTACTCAGTTTGTTTGTTTTTTGCAAATTATTTGTATTCATTTTAAACGAATGTTTTGAAATCATTGGCTTGTGGATCAACCCGATCTATGTTACTTCGCATGGATTTTTAAGTAAAACAGCACACTGTAAAGTTGTTGTATTAATTAAAATCAAAATATATGTATTCATTTCTCATTCGCCTCGCCAATTGAAAATTGACTTTAGCATACATTATGTATCTCCTAACAAATCTTGAAAACAAACACTCCTCTACTATATTCTGTTGGCCTACTTAAGTTATTGTGTTTTCCTATTTTATAGGTGGTTTTGTTGACTTCTACGTTAAAATTGGTGATTCAAGAGACCCGCATGGAACTGACAACCAAGTGTGTTATGGACTGGATATTTCACGGACGGGCGCCAATAGTCAAACTATTACCCGGCAGTGTGAAAACGGACCAATATCTGGACGATTCATTGTGTTACAAAAGTTACGTAATTCAGCTAGGGCAATTGTTTTGTGTGATGTGGCAGTATTTCCGCCAGGTAAATAATGGTATATATGTGATTCAGCATCCCGTGGTTTGGGTGCAGGGTGACATTGGGTGTGCTATGCAGGAGATTGATTTTACTTGTATCCTTGAAAATTCCATAAAGTTTTGGATCAAAATTCTAGATGTGTTGCAAAATGATGAGGTCATATAGAGTTCGTACAAGCCAATTGAGTACCTCTTTCCTAGCATAGACGTGTTCATGGCAGGTAACTAAGGACACAGATAAAAGATGGCAATGTATCCATGTGACATATTAGTTGGATTTACAGCAAATAACAACTCAGATAACAGGACAACATACCAACATAACATATTAGATTTTACATGAAACTAAATAACGACACAAGTAGGGTACCGTTTACATATGTTGACTAATAATGAAGTGCTTTAACGACTTTTACAAAGTTCTCTCGATAACATTACATTTGCCGTGATCGTTGAAATGAAATTTTTTTTCTTCACATAACAGTGCCACCGACAACACTTCCTCCTACAACCCAGCCACCCCCACCTCCTACAACTCAGCCTCCACCACCTCCTACAACTCAGCCTCCACCACCTCCTACAACTCAGCCGCCTCCACCTCCTACAACTCAGCCTCCACCACCTCCTACAACTCAGCCTCCACCACCTCCTACAACTCAGCCTCCACCACCTCCTACAACTCAGCCGCCACCACCCCCTACAACCATGCCTCCAGTTGTGACCAAATGTAAGTATACATCTTTGATACTTTCACCTCTTTGGCTGAAATGGTGAACGCCGTGCCACTCCAGCAAATGAAAGCATTTTCATACATTTTGGTTTCTGGAGAACCATTTCTTGTGCTTTAACATCATCTGTATTAAGTGTATGTCATTACAAGAGTAAGCTGAAATTCGATTCTAGGACAACTGCCCCCCGGACAACTGCCCCCCGGACAATTGCCCCCGGACAATTGCCCCCGAAGGACAACTGCCCCCCGGACAATTGCCCCCGAAGGACAACTGCCCCCCGGACAATTGCCCCCCGGACAACTGCCCCCGAAGGACAACTGCCCCCGGACTACTGCCCCCGAATGAAAAAAAAACTAGTATTACAGATGTACGGGTTTGTCATTCATTAAAAAGTCACCGTCGGCAACTTACCGTCGCAATTTGCGTACATTATACTCACTAAACACAAACACGAAGTCATTTTTTTACTGGAAAAGATTGATTTATTATCAGTTCAATACAAAATATACAGGTAACAAGATAGAAAACGAGTCAAAAGTAGAAAAAATATTGAGACTCAGAATGTACATGTATATCAGAATTCTCGTAAGACTTTGGTTGAAAAGAGGAGAAGAATGTTCCAGAAAATTATGTGAATTACGGCGGTAGTTAAATCATCATGCCGACATTTGTGAATGACATAACAATTATCACATAACAATAGAGTAAAACAAGTGAATGTAGTGAGTATAATATATGCAAATTGCGACGGTAAGTTGCCGACGGTGACTTTTTAATGAATGACAAACCCGTACATCTGTAATACTAGTTTTTTTTCGTTCGGGGGCAGTAGTCCGGGGGAGAGTTGTCCTTCGGGGGCAGTTGTCCGGGGGGCAATTGTCCGGGGGGCAGTTGTCCTTCGGGGGCAATTGTCCGGGGGGCAGTTGTCCTTCGGGGGCAATTGTCCGGGGGGCAGTTGTCCGGGGGGCAGTTGTCCTGTTACCCTGAAATTCATATGGAATAGGTGAGCGATGAATATTCATGACTCATAAGTCCTTACTACCTTCATTCAAAACGCGGTCAACATTCATACTCAGATCATCAATGAGACAATACAGCCCACACATGATGTAAACTCAGTGTGCAAACACATTGTTTTCCTGTAGTGGCGTCTCGCCTTAATCAATTTAAAGAATTCTTTTCAGCGTCAAAACTTCTTACATACAAATCAACATATGGATGGAATATTCATGATTTTGGAGTGACAGTACTCATCAATGTAAACAAATTTCTCATGAATATTAAGTGTGGAACTTGAATATATTATTTCTGATGACTTCTATGCGCAGTGTCCTACAACAAAGATACCTTATAAATGCACAAGGTAAACTTGATGCTTCTCTTAAATCGTAATGAATTGTAGGTGATGAAAAATTATGGTATGATTCTGCAGAATCTATACATCATGAAAATGATTGCATTTCCTGGCGTGACATCCAAGACTTTAAACTTACTTTTTTCAGGAGATTATTTCTGAATATACCATCTGTAAAGCACTAGCGATTATTACAGATGGAACCCAGGCACGGTATAAAACTTCTTAGTAATGTGTATTACATCATCATAAACATTACATAACACCATGACCCAAAATTCAATTAATGTTAGCAATGGATATCGTGTGATTTCTTATTCTAAACGTTCTATTATTCTCTGACTTTTATATTTCAGTGGCTACGACTGTTATTCCAACTCTTGGACGTAAGTGCTATAGATTTTTTTGGCTGTATTAATAGCTTTTTGATGATTATTTTGTGCATTCAAGATAACAGTATCAAGGTTTTAATAGTCTTGATGAGGTCGTATTGGATAACGACAATATGGAGAGAGAGAGAGAGAGAGAGAAAGAGAGAGAGAGAGAGAGAGAGAGAGAGAGAGAGAGAGAGAGAGAGAGAGAGAGAGAGAGAGAGAGAGAGAGAGATGAGTAGGTAAACATGCATCGACATAAGAAATTGATACAATTGCTGAGGGGAGGGTAAATGGTATTATAAAGATTTAGCAAATTTAAAGTATATAATTTTACAGTTTCTTCGGCGGGGGGGGGGGGGGGGGCAGTGGTTTGAAATTGGCATGGGGTCATGCTGTTTTGAAAATTGTGGATAACGGGTCAATGTGTTTTTTATTGTGATGGAAGAAAAAGATCCTTTTCTACAATAACATATAGCCTTGTCTGAAATGTGGTACATGTTCTTGTCCCTGTTTCTTACATGAATTCTTTAATATTACTTATTAGTTCAAACATAACTATACATATACATATACATATACATATACATGTATTACCTAGCTACCGCACTAGTTACCGACCATGTCATGTAAATGCTTGCCTGTTTCACAATCAATGCTTCACTTATATTGCACTTTGGGCCAAAAGTGAACTTGAAGGTTTCGTAATGGTAATCTTCATAGATAGTTTATAAAATAAGTTAATCTACCTTGTTCTACTCGTCGGTATGAACTTGTCAGAAGAGATTAATACACTTTCTATTTTGGAAACTACATGTTATCGACACTACAAATCACCACATCTCATCAGATTCCAGTTTCTATTGTACACTAGGTATATGACCACCTAAAGTTCTCTAACATACCGGTGAATTTACTATACATGTAATATTAATGCCCTTATACCAATTCAATGTTACTGGCCCACTTTTATGTGACGTGGGAAACTTATTTAAAACTTACATTTACGTTAGCTTTTCGAAGCTTGGAAATATTACCTCAAAGGCTATGAATAACCTAAACATTGCCTTTTATAGAAGCAAAAAACTCCAGATCTGCGAGGGGAAACCCCAAGAACTCCCTCACCCTAGAGGGCACCCATTCATTCAACCAACAATCAGACGCACCGACAATCTTTTTACTGTCATAATGGTATTAAACTTTTCTTAAATATTTTCACCCTATTCTAATTTGAGATGATATTGTCTTTTACATGTAAAGATGTGAAATGTTTGCCAAGATAGTCTAAAATTGCTTTAAACTCCAAATTTCCCCAACCAATGATACTGCCATTAGATATGCTGACCTTTACTATAATGATGCCATCTAACTTTTTACGAACATATTTGAACCCTATGTAAGTTATAAAGATTAATTTCTGATACTTGCTGATGCTGTCTTGTAAAGCATGGGTTAACTTATTGCTTGAAAGGGTCTGAATATCCTAAATATTGATTTTTCTGAGTAAAAAACCTCTAGGGCTTCTAGAGGGAGATCCCCTCAGAACCCCACATGAGATGGATATATCCCAGTCTCAAGCTCTTCCCCCTTCCTGTTACTGTCAAGGTGCTATCAAAGTATATTTCAAAAGTATTTCAACCCTATGTAGTTGCTATTTACATATTGATGCTGTCTTGTAAAGCTTGGAAATTATTGTCTGAAAGGGTCTGAATAGTCTCAAAATTGACTTTTCAGAGTAAAACACCACTAGGGCTTCTAGGGGGAGACCCCCTAGGACCCCCCCCCCATATAACAGATGTACTCCTACCTTTCTCTGTCAAAGATGCTATTAAACTCCTGTTGGAATATATTTACCCTGTGTAGTCAATAATTAGAATTATGATAGTGCTATCCTGGGATCTTATAAAGTATTTGCAAGACAGTCAAGCAGTCCACAGTGAGTCACGATCAAAAAATACCTGTCATGTGAATATTATATATGGGGGGGGGGGACATCATGATTTATAATTAAGTGATAGGCCAGGGATCAGCCTGTTTTTGGTTTTACAGATAGGGGTTGGGGGGGGGGGTCAGTGAATTTTTGTAGGCCCAATTTAAGAATCAACCCCCCCCCCCCGAGGCTGGAGAAACTGACCGGTCCCTTAGCAGGTAGTTGTTGTATGTCATATGGTATACATCATTCAGTCATTATTAATGTGTGTGCTAATAAATTTTTATGCCACAACTCCATCCTGTAGCTTGTGAATATCCCGTACAACTCAGAAATGTGGCTCAAGGAAAGACTGCCACCCAAACCTCAACAAAGAAAGAGGCTACGGCAGACAGAGCAGTAGACGGAAACAAGAACGGTGATATGGATGCAGGACAATCGTGTAGCCAGACTGATAAAGAGTATGAACCACATTGGACAGTGGACTTGGGGCAATCCTATGACATTTATGAAGTTGATATATTCAACAGACAAGATTGCTGCTGTAAGTAGTGAACGCATTGTTTTTTTGTTGGGTATTCATTTTGGCTACTGTGTACTCGAATAAACTAGTCAAATGGAACGTAATATGCAGTCGCATTACATTCTACGGGCACGGTGCTCGAGAGATGTACCCATGTTAGTGTCCAAATGAAACATTTAATACAAATTAGTTTACAGATCATCACACTGTTGTATTTACAAAATTTATTTGTAGCCTCCTAATGGCTTGCTTGTTGTATCATATACAGATTTGTGATGAGAGGTCTACGAATTGCTAGACAGGATTCAATGTGATGTAGTAATTTAATACCACAAGAATATCTCAGTGTCAAATTAAATTAACCATCAAATTACAGAGGGAACCCATTTAACAATTTCGTGTTCAGTTTTGACAACCTAGAGAAACCTCACCCAAAAAGCACCTAACAGCAGGTCATTGAAAGCCTTGGCTGCTCACCGATTCTCGTCAATTTGTTTGCAGACGAAAAAAAAAGTATGAAATAACCTACTTTGCTATCTAGTGTTTAAATAGTAAATGCTGTCTCATTTCCGTATAGCATACCGTATCAAGCACTCCCAGGTACGAGTTGGTGATTCCCCTAACCCTGCTGACAATCCAGTTTGTGGTTTTCTGATTCGTGGTAGTATGTACGAAGATAATCCAATCACCATCAGATGCGGATGTGATGTACCAATGAAAGGAAGATACGTCACCATCGAGATGGTTGACAAGGAGCGACCTCTGACCTTATGTGAGGTCGAGGTCTTGGCCGGATGATTGGTGCCATAGTTGAGTTTATTTGAATAACCTATAAATCTCAAGTTATAAATAATACCGTGCACTTAATATAGATATCTTTTTCCCTAATTGCAACTGTTCATTGTTGACAAGGTACAGACTCTACTGATTATTGCCAACAATATGGTGGTCTCAATACTATAAACAAGAACATACAAATGTCCGTCTCTTTATGCAATTCTTTTTGAAAAAGACGCAATGTAAGCAAAGTGAATAAAGTGGAATTAAAAAACAATACACACGTCAGGTATATTTACAACAATGAAGATATACCATCTTTCCAAAATATGAAACGCTCAACCCCGCCCCATCAGCCAGCTTAGGAACTTAGGAAACTGATAGGATTACAAGACATGTAAACGTCTCAGTTTCCTGAATCATGAACTGATTATTGAACTTTAAACCCTTATTGTATCAAACATTTTCTTGATTAAATATTTAATGAATATTATTATTTAGACATTGGTCATATTGACAATGTGATAAGGCGTTGTTCATAGTTGACGTAATAGTATAGTATGCAGCATATGCACATCTGAAAAGTAACAAACATCATGATCAGGTAGCCAGGTTATTCGTGTGTAAATGTGTCATCAGTCTTTGGTGTTTTCCACACAGGAAGGATTATCCCGGCTATATTCGTTCACTCTAATGTACAGTTTGTTTTAATAATGGATTTTGCTTATATTGAGGACAGTATTGATGCTCATGGAGTGAAAGTATTGTCGAGGGGGCCTTTAATATCAGACCTACTGCTCAATGAAAGAGCATCCTTAACGACAAGACGTCAACAAAGTAAAACTCATACAAATAGGTCGAAAGGGCGATTCACATAAGACGTAATAACATCAATGTCTATTGACAATTTATATTGATCGTACTGCAACAATTGTTTTCGTTTATGTGCCAATGTGTCTATAAAGCTAAATTTCCGTAGTAATGCATTTCAAGAAATATTCTAATATATTTTCCTGTGTCTATTACGTTGATTTTGACCAGGACCACTGAAGTCGTTCATATAACAGCTTTTAGTTGAAAGTCAAAATAACACGAAGTTTGAGTTCATAAAAATACAGCCATGATGTGATTCTGTACATCTCATTAATTCCACTATTATAATAATATTTAGTGATATTTTTACATAACAAGCTAATGTGTGTGATAAATAAACAAATATTGTTATGACATACAATTAAAATCACTTATTAAGAGAGGAAATATGGTTTGGAAAATGGAATCAATTATATATGTATACATCATCTAGCATTTTCATAGTTAAGTCTTTTAAAACGAGAGAGAATTCCACTATTATGAGCGTATGTAAACTAAAGATTGATGATTGAACACTTGAGGTGAATGGTTTCAAATATCTATGGTAATAAAGTATAGCTGCTATTGCATCATCAATATTGGTCTCATTTATCAATTTTTGACAGTGGCCCTCTTGAGTTGTATGATGTGTGGCTACCCTTGATGCAATGCATTCTGGGTGCACTTACCCTCTGCCATATTCTGTATACAAAAAACAGGAAATCGTTCTTACCACCCTTCACAAAGCAGCCTTTCTATAATAATAGCTATGAAGAGCAGCCATTAGGTTTCTACCCTTCAAAAGATGGCTAAAAGGAGACTTATTCAAAGAGAAAATATGGCTTGGGAAATGAATATATGTATAGTGAAAGTGAGTGTAAATTTTTGTGTGAAATTTTATCTTATGGACATCACACCACACATTACGGTGAGTATCCCACAATTCTCCTTAATTTGTATGTTCAGACATAAGCTCTTTCAATATTGGCAAATCTAGCTACACTTGTCTGTGAAAACATTTGTGAAATTTTCAAACTGAAGAATTGTTAGCTATGATGTTCTGGATATAAATCTTCATTGGTTCTAATTTTTTGGTGGAAGGAGCAAGCATTTTATGAAATCAGTTTTCTAGACAATAGTCATTATAATTATGATTAAATATGATATAGCACAAGGGTGATTAAAATTAATGGGAAAGTTGCAATGTTTGTAAAAATATGTCCTAACAGCTAAAATGTACAAATGCTGTGAATAACATACTTTTCAATGCCAAGAAATCGTCAAGTTGAGTAGTCAATCTGTGTTAAGAGATTTAACATTTAAAATTCTTTTGTTCTACCCATTCAGAAAAATAGTGGAATCGTAACAGGTGCAATTTTTAGCCTTAGGCTCTTTGTAATTATTCGACATGGCTCTCAAAAAAATTCATAACATTGTTTTTTTCTTCCACCAAAAGTTACTGATTTCTCCACCATTGAAAATGAACGTTCAGAAACACATAGTAAACATGTTTACGAACCCTGTACACTAGTGAGGTTTTGATGAATGTCTGAGCATACAAATCGGAGAGAGTTGTGGGTTATTCAGCGTTCTGTGACTCGTTCCGACCCATGTACATGTCTGTAAATTAGAAAAAAGACACTGCCAGCCATCGGCTACACCCTATTTGCGTATGACTTATGGAGTCATCATACTGCTGCCTATGCTTGCGAAAAACAGACCTTTCCAAAACATAGCTAATTCCGTTCTTATGGTACCTCAATTTATGCAAATTGATACCGGCAAATAAACCAGCCCATGTCAACTGTGTCAAAATTAGTCCTAAGCTTCGAATTTCTCATGCGTCACATATTTGCATTTCTCCATAGCCATCAATCTGTCTGACTGACTGACTGAGCAGCAGACACACATACATTTACGGCCTAGCTACAGAAATACTATTTTTAGAAATAGGGCAAAATACATGTTTTCGGCTCGAGGCACGAGTATTTTCACGGTATCTGTCTTCACCCTGAAAAAAATAGTAATGAAATAAGAGAACAAAACAGCAAACTGTCGGAAAATGTCATCATTGCTATTTGAATGTTAAAACGATATTCGCTATGTAAAATGAACAAATATTATGTTCTTACTTATTACCCGGTGGGTACATGTATGACACTAATCATACCAGGACAATGTCCAGCATGAAACATATCGTTGTAATAGTAAGAATTGCGGATATTCACTTCACAGTTTGTGTATGAAAAACGGCTTTTTAGTCCTAAAACTAGAGTGCCTGCAATGTAAGGTGAAAAGTGAATTGAAAACTCCTTGTCCGATGTTTACAGAAGGTTTTTATATACATTGTATGGCATTAAAAATACTAATAAATGGAAACAGCAACACATTAAGATACACAGAGTTCTTTTAAGGTGTTGACATGTGACTTTGGCTTTTAATCGTTAAGGTCAATTTTCAGTTCATAGCACACTTTGTAGAATTCATTTGTTGCCACCATTTTATAAAATCATATCACCGTTCAGTCAAACATATCCATAGACACAATGTTTATAGTGACGTTAATATGATAACTATTGACCGGAAAGAAATGAATCATAAAACTGTTAACAGTCACGGTCATTTTGTCTTAGCTACATTCTTTATACTAGATAAGCCAAGGAAAGTCATTCTAACAACCCTTGCACCATGCACGTGCACCCTTTCGAGAATAATAGTTATGAAAAGCAGCCATTAGATTTCTTCAGAACCATCAGAACAGTAGGATTTTCAAAGGCACTGAATGTACACATTGTCAATTTGAGACACTTTTTAGGATATAATAATGGCAAGAGTATACACATCCAGTATCAAGTACTAATTTCAAGGTTGTAATCCGTGAATATAGCCACTATTTAATTTGTATATACACGTCATCGATCTTGATTTTCAAGCTCCTACACAGACCACATAAATACAAATCAGTAGATATTATAAATTGTACGTAGCTTGAATTTGATGTTACTACAGTCAGATAATGCAAAACACTCGTGAAAAATATCTCAACTTGTGCATAACAACTATTGGTTAAAAACTAACAAATGTGGCATATTGAAGCTACAAGATGCAGTTAGATAGTACACAAGCAAAATACTGTCAAAGATACCTGGCACTATAGAACGTGACGCCGAAGAACATGGCACCATAGGCAATGTGTGCATATTTAGAATGTGGTATCAATGCCAAAGTTTGTTGATGTGCAAGTCCTGCTTGCAGACAGAGAAATTCGGGACTCGGTTGTGACAACTGTTCCTCACTTCTCAAGTAATCTAGTCCCTTACACCTTCTGCAAGCATGACTATTGATGTGCCGGAGAGTTATTCCTGTTGATGAGTACGTAGACATGGCGAGTCATGTATTTACATGAGTTAACCTAGCCAAATCGATGGAATCAATATTACTAATACTTATTAATACATGTATAGTGCAATACTTATTATTAATACATGTATAGTGCATGCACACACTTCTCACAGATTCGTCGTGGGCGAACGTGCCTCTCTGTCACACTGTCCCAGCTGGCTCCTCACATAATATATTGGTGATCTTCTATTGGATGAAACAGAAGTCTAGTCACACCATTCTGTGAAGTCATGTTCTATAGCGCCAGGTGTCTCGGACGGCCTTTGGCTCGCCTACTACCCTCTCAAACGATGGCGAAAAGAGGACTTATTAATAGAGAAAACATGCCTTGGAAAATGTGATCAATTATATATGTATGGTGAAAGAAGGTCTAAATTTTGGAGTGCAATTTTATTTCATTGACATCATACGACACAGTACACTGAATATCCTACAATTCTCTTAGACATAAGCTATTTCAATGTTGGCAAATCCCCCCAATATACAGTGGTTTGTTAAAACATTTTTGAAATTTTCAAACTGAAGAATTGTAAGCAATGATGTTCTTAATATCAATTTTCATTGGTTCTGATTTCAGTGATTATTGGTGGAAGGAGCAATCAATTTATGAAATCAGTCAGATTTCTAGACGTGTTACTCAATTACAATTAAGGTAAATAACAGTATATAGCACAAGGGTGATGATTACAAATTAACAGGATCGTTACAAGTTTGCACTAACAGCTACAATGTACACGTGCTGTGAATGACATACTTTTCAATGCCAAGAAATCATCAGCTTGCATAGTCAATCTGTGTAAAGAGATTTAACATATAAATTTCCTTTCTTCTACCCATTCAGAAAAATCAATATCCTCAGTAGCGTCGTAACGGGAGCAAATTTTATCCTTAGGCTCATTGCAATTATTCTACATGGCTTTCGGAAAGTTGATTAGAAAAATTCATAAAATTGTTTTCTTCTTCTAGCAAACGTTACTGATTTCTGCACCATTGAAAATGGACGTAGTAAAAAATGGTTACAAACCCTGTACACTGGAGAATTTTTGATGAAATTGAAAGAGACTATATCTGAGCATACAAATCGGAGAGAGTTGTGGGTTATTCCGCGACTCGTTGCAACCCATTTACATGTCGATAGTTTAGAAAAAGACACTGCAAAGTACGTGTTACACTATTTGCAAATAATTCATTTCACTATGCTGGCGAACAACAGACCTTTCCCAAATATAGCTAATTTCGATTTAGGGTACCTCAATTTATGTAAATTGATACCGGCAAATAAACCAGCTCATGTCAACCTTTCAAAATTAGTCCTAAGCTTCGATTTACTCATGCGTCACATATTCGCATTTGCCATCAATCTGTCTGACTGACTGAGCAGCAGACACACATACATTTACGGTTTAGCTACAGAAATGCTATTTTTAGAAATAGGGCAAAATACATGTTTTCATTGCTATTTGAATGTTAAAACAAAATTCATAACACGATATTCACTATGTAAAATGAACAAATATTATGTTCTTACTTATTACCCGATGGGTACATGTATGAAACTAATTATACCAGGACAATGTCCAGCATGAAACATAGTTGTAACACTAAGAATTGCGGATATCCATTTCACAGTTTGTATATGAAAACTAGAGTGCCTGCAATGTAATTTGAAAACTTAATAGAAAACTCATTGTCAGATGTTTACAGATGGTTTTTATTCACATCATATGGCACTCAAAATAATAATATTTATATCAAAAATTCTAATAAATGTTAACAGCAACACATCAAGATACATGGCTTTCTTTTAAGGCCTTGACATGTGACCTTGACTTTGATATTTAGGGGCAATTATCAAATACAGGCCAGCTATTCTTGCATATCACAGACATGATGTAGTTTCACTTTTTGTTGCCACCATTTTTAAAAACCATACCACCATTCAGTTATGCATACATATATAGAAGTGAAGTATTTCAGATGGGAGTGTGTCTTCTAAAGTTAAACATCTTGAGACATATCAGATCGTAAATGAAAACCCCCAAAAAACTATCAATATGTTTTTTTTTGTATTTGTCTTATATCAATATGTTAATTTATTTGTTGTTATCTCGATCGACGCTGAATCTATTAGTACCATAAAGTCTGACTGAGTCATATAAATGCACCTAACATATGTGTATGTATATTTCCAGGGTACCTGACAATTGGAGTGGTTACAACCAGAGGGGTCTAACTACAGCAATGCTATTTTGAGAAAGAAGTACAAACCCATTTTTCGGCCATTTCCTTCAGTGTGGATTGTCACAATCAGGCAATTTCCTGAATATCGCCGACACTTTGTAGCATATATGTGTTGCAATTTCTTTTAAAACATGTCTGAATGTAATATAAATCGAGATAAATATACACATGTATTACTGTTGGTGCTCATATCACTTTTGGCTGAATGGCTTCCATACGTGAACCATCATGATATAACTAAAAAAAACTTTGAAATGGTCTTGGGCCAATTGAGACATTATTTTTAAATTAATCACATTACATGGAAATGCTTACAGACAACTCATCTAGTATAGTATCCAATGTCAATTTATACCTTCAGGTGGATGTAATATCACCTCGTGGTGCTAACTTCATGATATTGGTTTCAAGACGGCCTCTGGTATGCGCGCGCACCAGTGCAAGTAATGTCTGGTACATATGTAATGATAGCTTTTATATTTTTTTACAGGTAACTATAACATCATTTTATAATTTCCAGGTCGTGTCTCTGAGTATTTTCTGCAGATGCACTTAATTAACCGCTAACAACCCGTTATAATGCTGAAGATCAAAAAGAAAAATCAAATATCAAAGAGATAGAGTTGTATTGTGTTTTTTCCTGAAAGAAAGTCACTTTGAACAGAAACATTTGTACAGTAATGTGTATGTTGTTACAAGCTGCATATGATTGTGGCAATAATGTCACCGAACAGGTAATCGTGGAAGGAAAATTTGCACCGCTAAAAAAGGGTAATATACGTCACACAGATATCAATCGTTGAGAGGACACACCTCCATATATATGCAGGTATACTAAAGTCATTTTTACAGGTGATGGGATCATGAAAGTTTAAAAGCAGAACATAGGTGCCCAGTTGCAAGTATTTCAGCGACTCGTCATCAAAGAAATATCAGACTGTATTCATCGATTTTTGGAGTAAGTGTGCTTCCATATTGCTAAACATTCATTTTGTCTTCATTGTTCGTCTTGTCGCTTATGATTTTATACATGATATTGTTAATAAATGCAGTGACGGGGAGAATGGGCATAAATTGAGTATATTTTGTTTTCATATATATATATTCAACCGTGATATTTAAAAATCGAAATTTTACTAAATGCAACGGAGTAAACCCACAAACGTGCTAATACTGAGATCGGCTCTTTGCCACAATCACTGCTTCATTTCCAGCATAGTAAGCACAACAAACAACTTAATTTAGCTGCCCCCGTTGTTAAATAGCTATTTCTACATCATGAGGAAGTTTGAACCTAGTTTATGCACTCAATGTAATCAATCGACTAAATCATGGTCCGAAAAATGTGATTTTTTTGTTTTAATGCACTCAAAATGGGTGGGTTGTAACATTTAGATGTAATTATTTTTGTGGTTAGGCCTAAAATATTTTGTTTTGGCTCCAGTCATCCGACCCCACCTAGTTTTCCATTGCCGACCTTAAACCTTTTTTATGTATTCAACTGCCTGAACTAGACACATATGAAAAAGATATTTTGAAAAAAAATCTACCTACCGTAACTATTCTCAAATTGAGTGTAATCGGAACCACACAATTTGTTTTGTTAGGCCTAAGATATAGCTCTATAATGGAGACAATTGTTCCGATCTACCTTGCTAATTCACACCCGAAGGGATTTGAGCACAATATATTCTTTACTACATACACCAGTAGTACCATAAGATATTGTATACAGCTAGGGCAAGAGAGTACGGCTATCAGCCATTGTAATTTCTATACTTAGTCTAGAAGATACTATTATATTCCTGGAATATAACTGGGTTTGAAGCTAGGTGATATGTACATGTAGGTGAAAATCCATGGGCTGTACAAACACGTTTCGTATGTCACACAAAAATGGTTGTGTCCATACCGGTGGTCTGATAGCCGTACTGTATCAGTTATGATAGGATCACTTTCGTATAATTATGTTAAAGAACTATTGGTGCCCATACGTAGGCCTAAACATATTGCGTGGTTCCGATTACGCTCAATGTTAGAATAGGTGTAGTAGGGAGATTTTATTTTCATGTGTGAGTATCAATTGTGTTTTCCGTAGTAGTTTTCCATATGGTATCTGTGTTATTGGTTTCTTCCCATCAGATGTACCACCATTACTCACTGGAAGAATTCACAATGTTCGCGATTTTATTATTTTTTCTCAAATACGTAAACAATATTTTGGGACGGCAGTGGAAATCTTCGTGTGGTCGGGTAACCGGAACCAAAAATTTGTTTAGGTCTTGATATGTATAATAAAAACAAAATAAATACCTTCTTATCTATTGTGGATTGTTATTTTTGGAGTCATATAATGATGTTTACCCGGACAAGTTTCGAATTTGAGACAAATTACTGTATTTTCTCTAAATTTGTCGTTGATAATTTGAATATCTTTCAAAACACATTTCAATGTATTGAATAATTCAGCAACAAATCAAATTTGTCGAATAAGTTACTTTCAGCGACATTTCATTTCGTTAACAAAAATACGACTTTCAAGGCTTGAGCTGATGCCCAAATAAAAATGCTCATATTATCTTGAATTTTTTTTTCAATTTATTTTTATGACTTGCTGAATGCATTATGTAGTTCCAAAATACATTAATCAGTGGGCTAGTCTCATACAGAGTACCAAAATGCAGCATAAAAATACAAATTCTTAAAATTATTTCTAATACCATAGGATAAAGGGTGAATCATTTTCACTTTTGAAAAAAATTGCATTTAAAAATTTAAACGTTGGCTTATTGTATGTAGGTAAGTTGTATAGACAATTTGGCGAGTACTCTTACATTTTCACCCTTTGCTTTATTTCTTTGCAACTAATTGCTAAAAGTAAAAGTGCATGGTCCTGTTAGAATGAGGGTGCACTATTGAACATCTCTATTCTTTGCCCCCTTCATGTTTTTGCAGGAGATAAAATTAGATATCCGCAATCATGGTAAAATGAGGATGCACAATTGAACACCTCCATAATTTGCGTACTTCCATGGTTTGTTTTCATCACACACACTACTAGACATCGCACAATTGAACACCTTCCCTTGTCCCATTTATCAAAATTGGTCTTAGCTGTTTCAATTTCTGTACTTTAATGGGAGGGGGGGGGGTGAACAAAGTTTTTAATTCAATGTAAAATAACGAAATTTTATTTCGATAAAACAATGTTATGAATTTAACGATAATACATGTATAGAAGTTAAAGCAAATTCTTTGGGAACTGAGAATTATCAAATTTTTTCATTGACAAAATGAAGATTTCTCCTCATAATAAAAGAAAAACCAATCCAAATTATCGATCAGAAGGCTTTAATAGTATAATTATATAATAAAATGAGACGTGGTGAGTACTGCTCTCCATAACAACTTGTTTCGTGAACTACCTATGACGGTTGATCTCAAACCTGTTACAAAACTTTCATTTTTTTGCCACGAGAGCAGCATAAAGTAAATTTTTATTTGTGAAACTACTTCGGCATATTTAAAAAAAAACTTCCGTTTCTTGCTGAATATATTAAACAGTAGTGATCAATTATACCTTTGTGTCATTGTCAATATTTTCAATTAGTATTTACATTAATACACTCTTCATGTAAAGTGATAGTTTTTTATATAATTATCCTTAACCTTCACTAACTGAAATTGAGTATTATTTTCGTGTTCATACACCCTGATCAATGAAAATGTATTAAAACCCAATAATTAGATATCGTCCATGTTAAATAGAGAATAATCTGCATACTACGCCCAAAAAAGAGAGAATTGTTTCTGGTTAGGACATTTTGTCTAAAGTGGTGCGGCGACAACGCGAATTCTTTTTTTTTCATTCTTAGCTTGTTACTCAAGCTACTATTTATGAGAATTATTGTTCTTTTTATTTAATACTTCAGAAAAAGTGTGTATGTGGGGGCAGATGACATTTGCTTGTTCGTAATTGGCTCTGTAGTTGTCTTCACTGAAATGGGGGGGGGGGGTATTTTTGTGTTTTCCCCGGATCCACAAACTACATGGTCCGGACAAACATGGAAAAAAAGACCGAGGCGGGGTATTTAAGTGATGCGCGGGCTGTCCAGAAACAATTCATTTTTTTTCCTTAATGAAAATTATCATAGGTGTAATAACTTTGTAAACTTACGACATTCTTATAAAATCAATTTATGTCAACACAACTTAAAAACTGATACCCAGTTTATTTTTCTATTTATAGATCAAAACGTCGACTTGAGATTACAACATGAAATTATTAATATTAATTTCAGCAAGTGTGCTATACGTACAAGTCGAAAGCAGTGGTGGTAGGTATTTTTTATCTTGTACTCGTGAGTCAAGTAATAGCATGCGTATTTTGTAAAAAGTGTGACACGCGCCATTTGGATTTTTAATTTTGAGTTTGAAAGGGTTCCAATACACCGACTCCTTACAAAATGACATTAAATGTACAAAAAACATAATGGTAAGAGTCAAAATTCAACACAAAAGAAGGTACAAAAATGGAGGAAAGGGACCATAACAAAAATACTGAATACAAAAGTGAATGTACCAGACTACTAAAATTGAATCAAGCAAAAGGCGAGAAAACAATGGAAGTATAAAATCTTACAGGTCTGCAAACAAGTGATGTTAGCTGGTAAGATCGTAAACCCCAATGGTGAAATGTAAAAGGAAAAGCACCCTAGCTTAGTAAAAAAAAGAACAAAAAACAACCCAAATTGACGAACAAAGCTGGTAAATGTAACTGAAGAGAGATGGGTTAACTTAACTGGCTCTTTTCATAACCCGTTGTTCAGTGAGAGATACATATGTACTAGGGCATCAAGATTATTAGTTCCAATTGATTACGTTTGCTATCGGCTGTAGAGAACACACTTGTAAAGACCTTAAATGCAATTCTGAATAATGTGTGTTCTGGTTTGTGAAAATGATGTGCTACAAGACTATCTTTGTGTGATTTGTAAATTGCATATGTGTTCATTAATTAATGCAAATGCGAAGACCTCTTTTCGTTTTTCCCAGTATGTGTATATTCTTGCACTTATGTCATTACAAAACTCTATTGGGGTCCATTTTCTTGAATGTGAGGAGAAAATCAAGGACGTTAAAGTGTTCAAATATTTCAATATATCTCTTTCAGATAACTTCGCTTTGCATAAACCAGTGTATCTTGATGCATGGCTTGCTAAAGAAGATACACTAAAATATCTGACTGATGGTGACCCTACAACCTGTGCAGATTCAGGCATTAAAACTTTAGAGCCGTCATTTATAGTGGACCTCGGAGAACCTACTGTCGTTAACCAGATCACCATGCATTTCCCAAAGAGCTGTGCAGATACTTTATCAAAAAGAGGATGTAAGTGTTTGTTTAGACTCTTTTATATTATCTCAACCTTTTACATTAAAATTTTAATTCTGAATACATCATTTTAAAGTTATTTTTAGACAGGGAACTCGCTCACCAAATATTCTAATTTATGACATGGTTTGCGTAATTGGTTTTATTTTTTATATTTAGGTACTTACTCCAATACTGTGGTCAAAGTAGGAAACTCACCCGACCCAAATCACCCAGACAATAAAGTATGCTTTGATGTGAACATCCCAAAGGCTGCTGGCATTGGTAAACGCAAAAGAGGATGCGTTAATGGTCCAATCGTCGGTAGATTCGTAATGATACAGAAGAAAGGTGATACCCCGAGGGCTATGCATTTATGTGAGATGGTAGCGGTGAGTGAAGGTAGGTAAAATGGAATTGTCAGTGTTTAAGCGCAATATCGGTGACGACAGTGTAGATATAATATGCACTAACGTTGCAACATTTGTGATCATTCATTGTGAGGAAATCTCTGAAAAAGTCACCATGTTTGTCTTTGCTCTTACGAATAAGTTGAATGTCAAATCTATCATCATAGGCTCTATTCCTCAACTACCCCAATCCTATGCTGGGGCGCCTTACTATTTAGAGACAGCAGAAAGTCGAAAGTATACTCCTACAATTATCAACATCTCACTTTCGGGAGTAAACGAGAGTTAGAACATAGAGAAGATTGAGTACATTAAACACTTTCAATATCATCAGGAGGCACTGGAGAACATATATTCCATCACTTAGGGTTGTTGGTGGCCGAGCGGTTAGCTCGTACGCCTCTTCATCCTGTAGCCTGGGTTCGAACCCGCCAGACGTCGGCTGGGTGATTAAATTTACCACGCTGTAAGTAAGAAGAGTGTCGTTCAGTTTGACTTTACCGAACAACGCAGGTTTTCCCCAGGTACTCCGGTTTCCTCCTGCATTAACACTGAACTTTCCTCTTGCTAGTATTGGGCAATGTCTGTTGGAAGGTTAATAAATAAATAATAAAAAATAGAAGGTTCACTACTGTTTTCTTACGCCTGTAAACCCCCCCCCCCCACTCATTTGAAGTGATCACTCCATGGGTTTATTGCAAAATCACTGTTGTAAAGGATACCAAAATGTCGCAAAATGAAGTGACATCGTGGTTTCGCTCAAAAGTATGCATAGTTGCATCCAGACAGAAAGAATCATATCATAAAGTCTATTTATACGCATTTATACATACATACATACATACATACATACATACATACATATTCATCGGGCATTCTTTCCTCTAGCAAGAGGAGGCCTTATATAAATACACCTTAACTGATAAAGGTACTGGTAGATGTAAAAATAAAACCCGAACTGTAATACCATAAACAGTCGCATATTCTATACATACTAAATACGGGTATGTTCTCTTCTTTTACCTAGCGGCACACATACCCACACAAAAAGTGTCACAATTTCGTCTTTTTTTTTGTACATTCTTTCTGTAGTATTAAACTAGTGATGTTTGTATATCAAATGCGTAGGATTATTTCATGTATTATACGACTTCATTTTGGTTATCTATACTGAAATAAAAGATTGTGTACTTCAGCTACCCTGGCTCTGTTCAAAGAGACTTTTCAAATCCAGTTATTAAATCAAGTTGTGCTTGCTTGCTTGCTTTGTTTGTGATGATATAATATTGCGGTAGTAAGTTTAGGGTTAGATGTTAGGGTTAGAGTTAGGGGTGACTTTGACCACTGTTTCATTGACTTTAATTTACTTCAATTTGAATTAATGACAAAAGTAAAACAGCACATGATAATATAATGCTTCTGACAATGAATGAAAAGTCGATTTTCTTTCTTAACATTTATAAATGCGTCATATTAGATTAAACCGTTTTTTGGTTTTGTTTTTAAAACGTTTAAATAACGTTAAGGTGAAAGATCAGGCCAAATAGATAAGGCCATTATAATATGATGACTGTAATCAAGCGAGTGACTTCTTAGTTAGTTAGCAGCTCGAATTGATTAGTGTTGGAATAATGTTTTGGCGCGCATGCGTGTATGAATCTCATGACAACTGCGTTTTAAGGAGGCACATTATTAATTATTTAACGACACGACATACTGTTCACAATTTGCAATCCAAGACGCGAAAAATGAATCTTTCGTCTGGTAGCTCATCTCGTGTTCTCAATTTACACTACAGGAGATCTAGCTCTTGGGAAGGAGGTTACAGGAATTAATCTCATCGACGGAAAGAACATGAACTTCCTGGTTGATGGAAACCCAAAATTGTGTGGGAACACCGGTCAATTGGTCAATGACCCTGGCTTCATCATTGATCTAGGAGAGAGTAAATCAGTAAATATGATAGGTGTCGCTATTGATCGAAAATGTAAAAGCAAATGTAAGTACATTTTATACTTTAAAAACATGGCACTAATATTTACGGTGATTGATGTGAGCAAATATCATTTCTGGTCAATATATTACCAGAATTCATATGTTTATAAGTGTATCACATGAAGCCTTTCACAAAGTTCATTCTGATTGGTCAAAACAATCATGGACGGTTCTTATCAGTTGCAAATACTATAAGAACTTATATTCATGCATGCTTCCGATTAATTGGTTCTTCACCATAGTCTTGTAAGAGTAAGAGCCATCCAAACTCCTATCTACCTTAGTATGATATTTATCACCACTTTCAACGGTAGCTACTTTTGCCTTATCGCAAAGTATATGTCACACGTTCATTCCTTTTTGAAGTGTGTATTGTAACACATAGGCTAGTATCTGTAAGCGCTACGATAATCTCCATTGTAGAGCCAAACGAATTTCTCTAGATAGCACAGCATTCCATTCTTGCCACAGATGGCGCTAGTTTCATGCTATTGGAGCGTTGGTATAAACATGACGACGTTTTGAGTCCTCAGGTGGCTTACTTTCAAACTGGAGGTTGGGTTTGTAGTAAAGTGAACAAAGTAACCAATTACAACCACCTGCTAGCCGGGGATATAGCTAGAATTTCGATAGAATTTGTCAGTTTGACTATACGTGGAGAGAGTGAGAGATCGTAGAAAATGACTACATCTTTAGAAACTAGACTACTAGACTATATGTAAGACACAGCATTTAAGGTTTTGAGGATAATTAATTCATGAATAGAATGCACTTGCTAAATTTTGAAGTATATTCCATTAAATCCCGATTACATATAATTCCATCTAAGCTACACTAGTAGAAAAAATAGTACAGTTTACGACACTTTCCGTACTATAGTTCAGATTGAGTTCAATTCTGTACTTTTATGCTGATGAGGTGGACGTTTCTGTACTTTCCCATTAGCGCCTGTCTAATCGGATTATACTCGATCTGAAAAATAGTTCAGATTGCGAGTCGGAAGTGATTTGAATACATTTGCATTTAGTTCAGAATATATTCATGAGTTCACCCCCATAACCGGGCAGTAAACAAATGAATATTCAAATCTACCGTGCTTGCAATCAATACGTACATAAACGCTATACGTGTAGCTAGTGTATTCGATACATATGTATGTATATAAGCAGGCTTATGATATGAACTACATGGTTAGGACGTACGTAGATTGTAATATCACAGGGCTCATTTTGAAATAAATGTTCGTAGTACGCCTTTTCATTATGCACTACATACCGCCACCACTAAACGTGTTTCACATTTCTACGCGTTTGATGCATAGTAATACAGATTTAGATGACATGACAATCGTTTCCAATAATAGTTTAAAATTGGGCCACAAATATTGCTAGTGTATGGAGCTTCTTAACAAACCTGACCGGCCAATAGCGTCAACAAACTCACAGTAGAGACGTGCTGACAGATTTGAGTCTGTGGACATTATTTCTAGCTAAGTAAAATTGAGTGACTATTGGGAATATTATATGGCATCCATGTCGTCCATGTCGTCTATAGTTTCTGACTGACCGTGTTATGTACAACGTAACGCTGAACGAAATACGGTCCATCAGGAATTAACTAGACTAACCTCTATGGGAATAGTATTCTTGTCCATGTGTCGTTTATAGAACAATTAAGTGTTAGGGTGTGATCTTCACAGTAATAAACAAGCCTTTAGAAGAACAACAGGTATTCACGCCTCAAATATCTTGGGCATCATCCAAATTACGATCATGAGCACCAAAGTAAAGGAAATACTTAATGACGTTCGGCATGCAGAACCCCCCCCCCCCCGGGCCCGTACCTATGGGTACATGCCCGGCATCCATGTAACTGTTATATCACTCTACGTGACGATTCTGAGGGCCCTCATCTCTTATTCTCTTGTTTTATTTCAATTATACTCATAACTCCTGTTTTTATAGTATAACTGTACAATTGGCTTCGATCAGTGCATTCCAGATTTTCATGAGTCATGAGTGCACATTGCACAGATATCTGCAGAATACTTAAAAGGATTATGGGTAATGTATGCATATGCGGGAAAAACAAACTGCTGTAAGGAGCATAGTCTCGCTGCCAGACTCGAGACTATCGTCCCTAATCTGTTTACCGAGCGGCGCAGCCGCGAGAATAGAGGGGGACTGGTCCCGCTCTTCTCGCGGCTGCGCCGCTCGGTAAACAGATTAGGGACGATAGTCTCGAGTCTGGCAGCGAGACTATAAGGAGCACTGACTTTGCCCTCATATCTTCATCCCATTTTGCACTGAAGAAGTTTCACATGGCTCTCATATTTCATATATACTCTTTCTAAATATATGGTGATGCAACATGAGTAAAAATAACTGGGGTTAACTAAGTTTGGTAGTCAATATAGCAGGTTTACCATCAAACTGACGCAAAATTTGTTTCAAATTTGTCTAGTAAAAACCGTTGGCCCAGTTGTCGATTAGGCTTACAAGTTACACAAAGCATGATAAGACACTGTGAATGGTGCAAATAAACAACGTGCGAAATGCCAAATACCAAATGCAAACAATACAAGCGAACAAAAGGGCCTGTATGCACTCTAATAGCCCGATATTTTGCCTAAAATCAGGCTCACATGTGCGAACGGTGTGTTTTTGACGTACCTAGTAGGCAGTGATGTAGATAATAGCCGGTTACCGGTCACAACGCCCAGCTATAACTTATAAGTATAACAGTTATGGGACCGGCTTAGGAAAGTACTCAAACCTGACGATCATTGAACAAATTCTAAGGTTGGAAAATTAAATATGAGTTGCCCGGGAGTTCTAATAGCAAGTAAAATACCCAAAGTGTAAACAAAAAGATAAATTAATTCATAATTATTTGGAAAACATTAGACGATTACGCAGTAAAACAAGACTGGCCACGCTATCGCTAGCGAAAGCCTTCGAACTAGTTTCATAACGACCGGACGTTGAAGGAAGCGCGAAGCGAAGTGTGAGGTCAATGTGACGTCTCATGATGATGTATGATGCATCAACATGACGTTTACGTAGAGTTGCACTAAATGTTTTCTAAACTTCAGTGGAAAGAATTTTTGTCGATCAGACACTGACTATGTTTAAATTCTTAAAACATCTGAGAAAACTGAAGAGGGGAAGCAAAATGTGACACTGACAGACAAGCCAGACGTACGGCACATGTACAGAAGGCGAGGCACACCCTCTGATGCAAACTGGACAATTATCGTGCGTGTCACGTATAAGGCATCAGATGTAATACATGTAGCTAACCAAATATTCTTGTACTGCAGTCTTTCTTGTAACAGGTATTGGAAATTGTCAGAAACCTGATGATTTTATGACTGAATAAGTTTCGATACGGAGACGAGAGAGAGGGGGAGACGGGAGAGAGAGAGAGAGAGAGAGAGAGAGAGAGAGAGAGAGAGAGAGAGAGAGAGAGAGAGAGAGAGAGAGAGAGAGAGAGAGAGAGAGAGAGAGAGAGAGAGAGAGAGAGAGAGAGAGAGAGAGAGAGAGAGCGGAGACCAAACTAGAGTCGGTACTCACCCCACCACGACATATGCATTTTTGTGATTTTGAAACGATAAAGAATGTTAATATGGATATTGGGACGATTGGAAATCGGACGATGTGAATCGTAATCGAATATCTCAGACCATCCACAATATATGTCGTGTTGACTTAGGCGATCCCAGAAACCATTCTTAGTTTACCCCTTTCACATATATTATCAACCATGCTAATGTTTTGAAACAAATCTCGATTAACAGGTAATTTAGCGCTTGAAAGATGGCGACGTCCATACCCCCCCCCCCGGCTGCACATATTTTAATATGCAATTATACATTACCCCCTCCCCATACACGTCAGAGAAGTACAGTATGGTACACTATATGACACACTGTAAGCTAACAGTGGAAATCAACTTCAGTGTCCATACATATCAGACATAGAGATTTCTTTACAAATGGATGTGGGCTCATTGGGCTGTAACCTGTACTTGGAAAAACTTAACCAGCAGAGTTTTCTTTTTGAATCCTATGTCTTGACAGAAACGGCACCCCCCTTCGATAACTAGTGGGGAGGGTGTGTCCCCCTCCCACAGTAGGCAATTGTTTGAAAAATAAGGACATGTAGGAGGCCATTTAGCGGCATAATATTTCAAACCATACACATTATTGGAAGCCATAAAGTACTTGAAAATTGTCTTCAATACCCAAATTGTACTCTCATTAAATTATTTTACAACTGTATTACCTACGCTTTAACTAATACATAGATATTTTGGCAGACACACACATTCGTTTGGCCATTGGCTGCCTAATAATTAAATGTGTGGTAGGTAAATGAAGTGAACAATTTTGCAAAGTACAAGGTAAACGATTGCTCCTGTGGTTTGAATGTTCAACAAAGTCTCCACACAGAGAGATAGAGCAAGAGAGAAGGAGACATACGGCGACGAGAGAGAGAGAGAGAGAGAGAGAGAGAGAGAGAGAGAGAGAGAGAGAGAGAGAGAGAGAGAGAGAGAGAGAGAGAGAGAGAGAGAGAGAGAGAGAGAGAGAGAGAGAGAGGGGCATACACTTATACAAATGTAAATTTACTTGGTAAACAACTGCTCCTGAGGTTTAATTTTGGTTCAAATCATGAGCAGAATATTCGGGGGCCCTTTCAGACCATCACAATTGTCATGCCCCCCTCCCTTTGAACCTCAATTTTGTTCATGCCCCCCCCGTAAATTCTGACTTCAGCATAATTTCAAGTTTATTCCGAGCTCGGTATTACAGGCATTCGACTAGAGTCTTTATACCTCAAAGATATACAACAGTCCATTTCTGTACAAGGCATATCAGAAACCAAACATTTGCAGTGTGGAGTGTCACAAAACCCTGTGCTTGGTCCACTCTTACACGCGTATGCTGTCTATACACATCACCACTTGGAAAGCTAATCCGACATCAAAATCTCAATATGCAACAACATGCAGACGACAACCAGATTTACCAATATATTTCCCCAATCACATACGTCAACTACAGTAACTAAGATGGAAACTGTTGCACATGATATTAAACGACCCAAAATAAGCTAGTTTAATGATGGCAAAACCGAGGTCCTCCTTATCACGTCTCAGTTCAACAGGCTTCCTCGTCTCATGAACCACATCAACATGGGATCGTCTTCTGTGCAGTTAGTGGATTCAGCATGTACCATTTGTGTAACAATTGATGACCGTTATAACCTCAAGAAGCACATCTCGTTGACATGTAGATCAGTTCTTTTTCACCCCCGAACAATAGGTCGCATCATTGACAGTGGAGGGGGCCCCTCCACTGTCTATGGTCGCATACGCCAGTATCTTACAAACGGAGTTTGTCAGAACCTTGGTCATGCACTTATATCATCGATACCCGACTACTGAATGGCCCTTCTGTATGGGCTGCCAGCTAAAAACATTGTCCCTCTTGAACATGCCCAAAATACAGCAGCTAGGATTGTGTCAGGTACAAAGAAAACAGATGACGTCACATCGGTTCTTTCAATAACACAGTTTAGTTAGAAATCACACTGGCGTCAAGTGCAGTTACATAATATACCAGTAGGTAGGGCCTACATGTGCATGTAGTCTCAGGTCACTACATTGTGGTCTGAGATGTAGTTTACACCACTATGACCTAAGAACTTGAACCAGGGCTGAGGAGAAGTGGTCTGAGGTTAAAGTTTTGCAGCTCTCGTTCAGCAATCTCAAAACATTTCAGCCTACTTCCCGTAATGAACACTTGTCAAGCATTTTTGTAGCTCCCATACTCAAAGACTACATATATGTTTATATACGACTCAAAATATAACACTGAAATTTACTTTGAACACGTTCAGTTTCAGTAGACCTATTAAAACCCAAAATCTCCACTGTATAATTTAATATCGGTAATAGTTTACAGTCAAAAACTTTTAAATTTAGTTTTGACTAGGAGGTCCCCAAGTTTTGCAAGTTGACTCATGACCGCAATCATTGCTTTACTCGCTTGAGCTGCAAGCGCTAAATACCATAGACCACTGCTTGACATAATCACGCCTAGATATTCATAAAAAGCGAACAACGTCGAGTTTATGACCACCAATAACCACTTTTCAATTTTCTTAAGAATTTCATCTCTTAGTAAATACAATAATTTTAGTTTTGACATACATGTAATTTACTTTCAAAAGACAATGTTAGAAACCCCTACCCCATTGATTCCTGTGGGAACATGCCTTTCGTGAAGAAAAAATGGTTACATAACATGTCTACAAGAATTGTTGGAGAATGTCTATGTAGAATGCCACACTGATCCCATATCCACACCTTGAGTTTTATTTTTATTGTTCTTCAATGATCTCCTTCAAAGTAATAGTCTGGATGCCAATATGGTTTCTAACTAAACCACGTCTAGCCAAAAGCCCCTCAAATAGCACAAAAAGTTGTTCACCCAATCAGTGAAACCTAAATGTTTTGGTGATGTAAACAGTATATAAGTAGCATCATGGGCTGACAAATATACCACATTTGAACATTACTGTCCCAATAAACACTAACTTTATGAGGGACTGTGTTATTGGTTAGAGTTTTGTGATTTATTAACAAAGACATGATGTTAATGACTGTGTGGGTGGCTGTAAATGAATTTTAAATTGCATCTCATGCATTTCAAGACTTCTAGAGTAACGACTCTGACTATACTTTGAGTGGAGGTATAAATGGTAATGATACAGTATAGGAACTAGACTATCAAAGTAATTACCTTGTCCAAAAGACTACAGTCGGATATTAATCTCACCATTAATGCCTGAATTTATGTCTATCAAGGTGGATCTGATAAGATCATGGAAATCGAGAAACTTTCATCACTTTGGACTTGAGCATTGAATACATTTGTGAAGTACTCAGACCATGATTCATGGTTTTTTTTTAGAGATTAATTCCACTAGATCGTCCACTAAATCGTCCACGAAAACAAATACATTCTATCATTCCACCATGTCACTCAACAACGCGCATCGAATTCTATCACTTGAATTTCCGTTATTTAGTCGTCTGAAGATCGTAACGGCCTCCGTACCATAACTTGTGTACTTTGTGTAAATACAGCTCTACTTCTCAGTATTGAGCACTTTTCCTTCAGTTTATGACTTACCTCTTATATATATATATATTCTGATCTGATATATATATATATATATATATATATATATATATATATATATATATATATATATATATATATATATATATATATATATATATATATATATATTACCATTGCTCGGTTGACGGCAACGCGGTCAAAGATATCGGGTTCTTTGCACAATACACGTGTATATAGAAATGATGTCCCTTAAATTTCCCCTCTTTTCATTCTTGCTCTTTTCAACTACAATATAGATTTTGATAATTTCCATAGGTCTCACGAGATATACTCTTCAAGGAAAAACAAGTTCGTGTCGGAGTTTGACACGAGAATAGTCTGTGCTTGGAGTAATTATACTGTCAGTATAATTTCTCAAAGGTATGTGTTATCGTGGAAGTTTAAACATTATTTATACTTTAATGGTGTTATAGATTTTGACCCAAGCTATGCATGCCACGGTCACAAGCTATATTGCGTCAGATCGATTTGCCAAACAAGTTTGCCAGAATTAACGCATCCCATCAAACCATGGACCCTCCACAAAGGTGGAGTGTCTATGGTCAAACAAATGACAGGTCGCAGAAACTATGGTCATGGAAGTATGAACGTCGTTTATACTTGTACGCCGTGACATACAATGAGCGCAGTGCCATGATTGACCGGATTATTCAGTGTCGACAATCCCAGTTAATATAATCCCAAAGGCAAACTTGTTTTATTTACCACCTTGCCAAGCAACACAGGGTGGTGGCGAGGCGAAGTTGTAATGTACTGTCGCTTTGATATTCACGATTTTGGAAAGGAAATAGATAACATCGGGTTAGATCTTGAGAGTAAATAAGAAGAAAAGAAGAGTTAATTTGAAATCAGTGATAAACGAGTTGTCTATTTTTAAGAAACTAAATATAAGGAAAGCTATGGGTCCTGATAACATATGTGGTAGGTTACTGAATGTCTATGCATCGCAGTTAGCTAGTGTTTCCAGTAGATTGTTCAATTGGTCGTACAATGATCATACGATATCAACCATTTGGAAAACATCTACCATCTGTCCGGTCCCTAAAAACTTCCAAGGCATCGTCCTGTAGCACTGACTTCCATTGTGATGAAATGCTTCGAGCGTATTTTACTTTGTCAAAACCCACAAAAACATTCACACCTTGACCCATACCAATTTACATATTAAAGTAATAGAGGTACTGATAATGCAACTCTCACATTACTTCACGATGCGTATACACATCTTGAAAAACCAAGTTCATTTGTAAGACTATTTGTTATTGATTTTTCATCAGTCGTTAACAGAAGTCAACCAAACATGATGGCTCATAAACTTAGTTATTTAAACGTTAACCCCAAACTCATCCTCTGGATAATGGATTTTCTTGTCAACCTTTCCCAGTTTGTTCGCTACCAAAAATTAAGTTCAGCCTTCCATTCAACATTTAGGGGTGCCTCACAGAGCACGATACTCTCACACAAACTATTTACACTTTACACAAATGACTGCTCATCAGGTACCGATACAAATCCACTTATCAAATATTCTGATAACTCTGCATTAGTTGACCTGTCAAATTCTGACCGTACTTATTTCGATGAAGTTGATAGGTTTGTTACTTGGTGTAAAGAAAACTACTTGGACGAAAGGTCGACTTTAGGAAGAACCCTAAAGTAGTGCCCGACCTTTTTATTGACAATGTTAAAGTTGAACAGGTGACTAAATATATATATATATATATATATATATATATATATATATATATATATATATATATATATATATATATATATATATATATATATATATATATATATATATATATATATATATATATATATATATATATAGGAACAGTCTTGGATAATAAATCAAATGTTAAGGCCAACACAGATTTCATTAACAAGAAATGTCAATCTAGAGTTTACTGTCTACAACAATTGAGGGGCCTAAAATTTTGTAAATGCCAAGGTATTACAGACATTCTATCGGAGTTTTGAGTCGGTTTAACATTTTCTTTTTTGTGCTGGTTTGGTAGTCTAGGGACTAGCTACAAGAGTGTCTTGAACAAAATTGTAAATGTGTTTAGTAAAGTATTGAGTGAAAAGTAGACTAATTTGAATGAAATGTTTACATCTCGTGTACAAAACAAAGCTGGGAAAATGGTAAATGACAAAGGCCACATTATGTCCCAACACTTTGAACTCCTGCCATCAGGGAGACGATTTCGTGTCCCTAAATTCAGAACAGTCAGAACCAAATCAAGTTTTGTGCCCACTTCAACTAAATTTTAAACCAAACTAAATAATTCTATTTCAAAGACATCTGCTCTGCATTCCAGATTGGAAGATTGTCTTTTTTAAGTTGATGACCATTTCTGGCAAGACTTCACTCACAATTTTCTCGATTTTACTGATTTTTCTTCTTTATTAAAAAGGTTTAGGGTCGGCACCGGATTTCTAGAATGGAAGCGTTTGGGGAGTTATGTGTGATTTATTTGTTGAGAAAGGTTCAAAGACAATAAATATCGCCATAAGGTGGCACTTGCCGTTCCAGTGAGGAACGACTAGTGCCACCACGGTAGTACTCGACAATTCGATGGACCACGGCCAAGTCCGCCATTCACAATTTTCAAATCACTTGAAATAAAGCAATCTGGCAAAACTCGCCCATGTGCATTTACAATCTTGTCGCAACTAATTCTAGTAGGTAAAACCATAGACCCTCCACCCTGTCTATGGTAAAACCTAGTCGCATTCATAACTTTCATCGAGGGTAAGGTAATTTTAGTCATCAACTTCTATAAAGTCCAAAATGAAACGATAAAACATGTACATTTTGGAAATTATCCCATGTATAATGCCAGATTATAAAGTGACAAAGAGTGGTTCATCTGAGTGGATAGCTTAACCTCTTGACGATTTATAAACAATGGGAAATAGGCAGCTATCTTGATGTTCATTTTAACCTATTTTCCCGGAGAATATTTTCAGAACTGGTATCCAAATTACCAAGTCACGTTTTTCATATTTACTGATATGCCGCTTTAGTTATGGCCGGTTTTGTGGGATGTTTTGCGTGCACAATGTAAACCACAGACAAGGCATGTAAACTTCTACTTGCCGCACAACCCGTCTATTTCAGGCTTGGCCTCTTACCACTCTTGGAGGAATTGTACTGACTCCTCCAAGACCACGTCTGACACAGTGGCCTGAAACCCATAGTCTATCGCGAGTATATTGTCTACCCTTCAAGAGACACACATTCTCTGCCAGTCACCCTTTTAAAAATACGCTTGTTAAACGTCTGCTCCTGGAGTTAAATTTGGTTCAACTCATGAGCAAAATATTTGTACGTGACTCCGGGCCCCTTTCAGACAATCCGAATTTTCACGCACGTCCCAATTCGTTTTTTTCCCGTGACAACAATTTTTCTCCTGAGCCTCCCCCTACCCTAATCTAGTTCCTGACGACCGTATTCCAATTTTACACTACATCTTTACATATTACGTATAGTCAATGTCATTACTCTCGTTGCCGATGTGTTGGCAATTATATACATGTATATATATAATATCCATAATCACAACATATTTCCTGCTCAAAGAAGAACTGTTTCAGCTTATTCCATTTCGATATAAACAGACAGAGAGTCCAGGGATAAAATACCCATGTACTACTCCTTATATTACTGGCTAGGTAATGTCAACCGTAAAATAATCCAAGCACCAGCGTCCCTAAAATCCGTGAAACAGTGTCGATATTACAGTATTTTGCTGACACTTATTACTTTCTGTAACTGGTCTATATTTGTGATATCATGGTAAATATGCTTGGAATTTATGGCCTAACAAACCAGACATTACGTAGATTTGAATATTGAAGAAAATCAAAAACAAAAACAAGGCCATGGCCATGGCCGGTCAGGTACTGATATTAGTACTTTAGACATCAGTGGGGGTCACACTTGGTCATTGAAACTATATTGACCGACCAAAATTCTAAACATCACGGATAAATAATTTCATATCGAAATGTATGTACGGAGATTCAGGTTTTTAGACCACGTGGCTTTGACATGACATCATCAGCTAAATTTGCAATACGAAAGTAACGTAAAACATGGATGTATCTAGTAGGGAGCAAAGTCCGCATGTCTGTATGGATGTTTGAAGATTTACTATCGGTATATGGGAGGCATAGAGGGAAATATTTGAATAGCGTTATTTAACGTTACATAATTCATAACTGACTACTAAACTACCGTCAAGAGGATTGTTTTTGCTTCCATTTATCTGTATTAATTTTTTTTAAAGGCAGTGATGGTGACTGCCAATGCCGGTAGTGAAAATATGGCCCGCACATTCTGAAGATTTTTGTATCATACAAGTTCAATGTTGTAGCTGAGAATGTGATTTATATTTATAACTCAGTAGAATGGGTACCGGTACTGATGCGAGGGATGTGAACCAACCTTTGTGTTGCGTGCTTTTTAATATCACCGTGTGTGTGTGTGTGTTGTTTGTTTGTTTGTTTGTAATGTAGATTCGTCGTTGATATACTGCTACTAGATCAGACCGTGGGTTATACTTCCATGATCAGAACATGACCAGACACAACTCTCCACGGCACCATTTTGGTTTTACAACTTTGATTACTTTGTTTTGAATAGCTTTTGTCAAGTTCTTGACTTTCCTGATATGACAATAAAGCAAGGGCGGTGAAATATTATTATAGTAGTCCTTCAAAAAACAAGACAATTTTGAAACTTTTAGTGGAAAATGTTAGTGAAGACACAGTTTACCCGCATAAATTAACTAACAAAAGACAAAAGAAATGTACACATGGTTCATTTTCTAGGTGTCGACCTCATGAATATGCACCAAGATTTAGAACCGAGTCAGCTTTAAATGCGTTCACACCTCCAAATCTGGTCTGGACAATATTGTCTGGGCTTAGTCACCCTTTTATGCGGACTACAGAGCGGCCCTGGTGCGGACTATTTCTGCCACCTATTAATGCCTGAAAGTCAAGTGGCATATGCTGAGGTTGTGTACAACCAGCAACCCATAACATTTTAGCAATCTACAGTTCTACCTCAGTATGGCTATTAGCCATGCTAGGTAGTTACTATAATGATTAATATAATGGTTGTCTTGGTAAAAGTTGTCGACCCCCCCCCCAAAAAAAAGAAGAAAAAAAAAAAGAAAAAAAGAATAAAAAAGATCAACAAAACATTCTATGATATTGAAAGCGCTCCTGGCATGTAATTCCATAGAACAGTTTCCTGTAGGGAATGGCAGCGATTTCATTCAAACTCAAAGACAGAGATGTTGCTAACCAACGTGAACAGCCATAAAAAATTGTATGTGAATGAGTATGACTCTGAGATCCCGCTAACGGTTTCATTGTTGTCGGTCTAACCAGAGACACTGGAGAACTTCACTGTCTATGATCTAATCGTATTGCTCAGTGTGAAAACCGTGCAAAGCGTTACTATTTTGGCGTTGTATTTTCGCACATTTTTGGTTCACAAGGGTCCAATAATTTAAGCTTGAGTTAGGAAATAGGCCTATTAAAAAAATTGTGTTGTTCCGATTAGGCAAAATAAATAAATAGGTGGGGTAGGTAGATTTATTTTTATTCATGTGCGAGTGTCTAATTCTGGTTTTCCATTTTTTTCCAAATGATCTCTGTGTTATTGGCTTCTTTCCATTAGATGTACAACCATTACAGATTGGAGGAACAGTTTTATATTGTCTTTTTAAGTTGATGTCAGTTTCTGCATCCACTATGTCTCGTGAGACTTCACAATTGTTGCGATTTTGTTAGTTTTTCAAGAACACGTAAAAAAAAAGTTAAGGGTCGGCAGTGAAAAACTAGGTGGGTCGGGTAACAGAAACCAAACAGTTATTTTTTAGGCCTAAGGCATAACGTAGCATATAAATCTACCCAACCTGCGCGAGCAAGATCTGCATCGGTCAATGTAATATTTACATGGTCTATTACAATTTGGTAAAGTGTACCATTGTATATGCTTGTGCGAGACGTAAAAAACATCATGCCGTCTAATTGTACGAAACGATTTAGTCACTATGGTTTTGAAGTCAGTGAGATAATGTTTGTGAAGTACCCGGTATCGTGATGTTATCGCTTGTATAGAAAAACCATCACTGAGGCAAAATCTCACTTTTATCATCATTCATTTTTTAAAGTCTTCAATCATGCCAATTAAAAATATGGATACTGCAGTCATTTATGTGACTTTTTTTCCAAAAATGTTTATCGTGCATCTCGATTATATTTTTTTTCGTCTTCGTAACATCTTTTTTTTTTATTGTGCCAAAAGTAGTAGCTACCACATATAGAACAGTGGAAAAATACCGAATGAGACTCAGAAATGTAAAATCATTTACTTCAATGTCCAAATCAAATGCGGACATCAGAAAATGATGCATGCACGTTGTGATGGACTCGTGATTAGCTCTAGTCCAGATGCCAATTGGTATCTAACTAAACCATAGACAATAGAGAGGGTCCTCTCTATTTTCTATGACTAAACCAAGTTTAGTGAGTGGAGGTGTAAATGGTAACGATACTGTTTAGGAACACGGTGATAGGAACTAGACGAGATTAGCACTGACAACACACGCTCCGCGAACTCCAGCAAAGAGGCCTGGTGGGGTATATAGAGACTTGTCAGAGTTGTCGGAGCTACTGTTCATGTACATATAAGTTCCACGTATTCTCAATTTATTTCGTGCTGGATAGAAAACAGTCAGTATAGTCCTTGTGTTCTCCAGTGTATAGCCGATGGATTGGATAGTGAGAGTCATGATATGTGTGATACATTGTAGTTTATACACCAGAACTGAATTTTAGACTGATCCCGTCGGCATCTTCAGAGAAAGCATCAAGCGGGTACCACAATAAACTGAAAACGTAACGACTATAAGCATAACTATAAGTTTTAATTTACATGGAACTACGGTCATATTTGATAAGCTTATCCCCCACTTCCACATATGGTCTCATACCCCTTGGTCAGCGAAAAGCCAATCATGTTCATGTCCGGACATACGAGTTATAAATGGGGCGGTCATATGGGTTAAGTTAGGGTGGAATATAATATATGGAAAAAGTCTGATTGATACTGGCTGTGATGGGTAGTAGAGCATTTTTTAATTGTCAAAAACAGGGTTGGGGGCCGAATGATATGATTCAAAACGTCATGACTTTCTGGTATATCTTTGTTGTCATGGTGTGTTTCCAGTTGAGGATGGCTGTCTTTGACTGGCTACAACAGTAAGTGACTGATTTTGAAAGCAAAGAAAGTGGAAGAACATTGGTGTTAGTTAAAAAACTATTGTTATTAAAGATATACAAGTAAACGCAGCAAAACAATTGAGAGTCGGTACGGAAAGGAACAGATGACCACAGGAAGGTGTTCAGCTGTTCTTCATTGTTCTTTGCAATTTGACGACCGGGCGATCACATACTAGTAGTTGTCAGTGTTTTCGCTAAAGCAAAATACACGGAGATGGTTCAAAATCACTTGACTATCATTTCACTCTTATTTAAATCTACAAATATCTCATTAATATTTTCTCCCAGCTTACTTCAAACTATATGACATTTTCCATGAAAAAAAGGTGCGTATCTGGAGCAAAGAAGTGTTTCAGATATCAGAGTGTTCACGTTTGCGTGACCAAGACATAGACATAGACTGGCAAGCGACGCCATGAATTGTGATCGAATCCCAGGGTCGGATCGGTTGTAGATCAGTGTTCATGATAATTCATTTGCGTGTTCAATTACTAAGTCATCGATGTAGGGTTATAAATTCAGTGACTACACCATCAACAAAGTTACTTCTTACTATAAATCATGTTGAAAAAGACCCTAGGAAAATGTCTAAGCAACAATGACGGGTGTTACTTTTTTGCAGTGTTTATCCAAATAGTAATCGTCGAATAACGTGACCCTGGCTGAAAACTGCGACAGTGAGTGTACCATAAATTCCCAAAACAGACTGACCAGAACAGACATATTGACACACAAAAAGTGTGCAAGTTTACATCTTGTGACAGGTTTGGTTGGGGTCACCTCCATCGGCTAATGGTCGAAATCGTCATTGTAAAATATTTTTAATTACCCTCAACTACAAATCAGCGTATCGTTGACGATCATTTCAATCGTAAGTGTTTAGAACTGATTCAGAAGTAAAACGTAGAATTATTAATGACAATGGTATGCAAAGTTTTGTTGTTTAACAATCATCAGCGATTTGGCATGTTTGCACAAACCACAGATACTTGTTAGTGCATACACTTTTGATACTTCTATTCTATAAGGTAAAGGCTAAATTTAAAAAGACATGATCCCAGTATTAACTTTTTTGTTGCGGCTATATTTCCTAAGTGAGGTGTGCCAAAGAAAGTTTTCCCATGATACTTTGCGCCAGTGCGACTTTTTGACATTGAACGTTCGATGTTCCCAATGAGTAAATGGAATTTTATCGAGAAGTCTATTCATATTTGTTTATGACAGCAAGATATTTTCAATTTTCTGTTTTTGGTCATTTTTGGGGTCAAAAACTGTCATTTGTTTTGTAAATAAAAGAATTCAAAGTAAAAATGAATGACAGCCGCAAAACTAATCGATTGAATGGGCTGACATTTGGTGTGCAGGTATGTTAGAGTATCTGGATGAAGAATTCTTCAAGAAAATTTGAAGATGACATTGATATGCAAATACGTCTAAAACGTGCTGTGTAGTATCATATTATAGCCATGTTATTTTACAATACTCGTGAGAAAGTAGAATTTATTGGTGAAGTAAAGTTGCTCATACACCCAAGAAAATTTGACTACACTTGAATACATAATGAGCAAATGAAATGATCACAACAATCACATATCTTTGTAATGTTATGACTATACAAGATCTAATACAGGGACGAATGGGGTACTTATCAAATAATGCCCTCCGGAACTCAGAAATAAATGTAGATGCGCTGTACCATGCAGTTACGATCAGCGGTTTTGAACTATGGAGGTAGGAAGGAAGGAGGTAGGAAGGATTATAGTCCTACCACCATTTCTGAACAAAATCGTTGTCCTTGAATTGGAATGGTATGCTTTTAATACAAAAGTTGCACAAACATATGTTCTTGCTTTCAAAAGTTTTAGAATTAACACCATGATTTCACCGTCGCCCATACTGAGGTTTTCCTGCATCTATTGCTATGGATTTTGTTGGTGGGACTTTGCTGTACTGTATGAACACTTGTTCAGACTCAGGCCACTAAAACACAATTGCAAAAAAAACCCCGTAAAGACACGAAGTATCGTTTTGCACAACGTTCGGCTTGAAGCAGGTTTGAAGGGTAACCATGCACGACAGAGAAGATGGGTTTAGAGCCCCATTTACACCTAAAACAAAAAGCGATTCTAGTCTGTTCCTATTATAGTGGTCTGAGGTTCAGATCAAAGTGCCGCATTCATCCACAACATAAAAAATCATAGACCCTACACGACTGGCGTTTGTAAAAGTCAGTTTTAAACCATAATTACTACACCTCTTTATCTTCTCGGCAAGAACATGCAGTGCTGCAATCCAACGTGAGGACCTCTCACCAACTTTCAGATCACTTCACATTGGGAACGTTGGTGAGAGTTCTACTAATATAATTCAGACTGAGGCAAAAAATATAGCCTTTCTGAGTTGAAATCCGAGGTTTAAATCCTGATATCTGAAAATTCCCAATCAACCCAGATTACATTGAATAAAAAATAAGTCTAACAAACAATTTATGATTTTTCAGTCCCGAAACTTGCTATTATCCATACACTGTATACAAAGCTAAATACACGGTGATTGGTGTATCGCACTCCTTGACTGAGTGGGTCGGAAAAAAATAGGTAGACTCACTTGTCATAAATCGATTTATAAATCCACAAAGGCACTGTGACAACTAAAGCAGTCCCTTTACAGACCATTTTTCTTTAGAAATAAATAGGCTAAAACAATACTGAATGACAGGCAGTCCAAGGTATGCGAAACCATAAGCGAGCGCGTACTCACGATGCTAGATTAACACACTATTTTACCTGCGCATTGAAGACGCACAGTAAAAAGACCAGTTTTCAACATTAATACAGGAAATACAAAGCTAACAATTCAAAATTGTATAAAATGTAAGAAAACAAAAAACAGGCGACAGTCAGAGCATGCATGAACTTCGATTTACAATACCATTATTAAGTTCTTGCATTTTGGGGCTAATGAAGTCATAGAGACTAGAGTGGGCGAGTTTCATCACAGTTAGTATAATCAATGGCACCGTGATAATTCTGACTTTCACTTGAAACTGGACCAGAACAGTCTAGGTCGGACGAGTCGTCATCATCAATTCAAAGGCGACGTAACCAAATATACACCGTGAATTCATCTTAGATCGCACCGAGTTGAACAATCATGTCTGTCATTGTAGAATGTAGACCTTTACGCTGTTTGACCGACTATTGAAGTATAACCCACATAGGTGATATTTCATTGACCTACATGGAAATGCTTGTAAATACTTTTTGCAAGTAGTAGTAGCTCAGACCACTCTAGTATTTTAGTGGTCTGAGGTAGTAGTAAGAGTTTTTGCTAACGTTTACATGCTAGCGTAGTTGTACATGTACGTATACATGTCAGTTCGTATGTACATGTACATTAAATGTAGCTCTCATCATATCATACACTGTACATGTGTGTAACCCTTTTCTTTTGCACCCTCCCCCTCCGCCTTCATGTGGTCAAACACAGACAACTAACTAACTAAATAGTGTTACTGTTAGTTTTCTGTGGGTCAAACAATTAGTGTACACGCCTTGAATCACATGCAGGCGAGATAGATTTGAATATTCATTTGTTTACTGCCCGGTTATGGGGGTGAACTCATGAATATATTCTGAACTAAATGCAAATGTATTCAAATCACTTCCGACTCGCAATCTGAACTATTTTTCAGATCGAGTATAATCCGATTAGACAGGCGCTAATGGGAAAGTACAGAAACGTCCACCTCATCAGCATAAAAGTACAGAATTGAACTCAATCTGAACTATAGTACGGAAAGTGTCGTAAACTGTACTATTTTTTCTACTAGTGCTAGCATCGTATATGCACTAGTACTTCCAATTTATTAGTTCAGTCATCCGCCGACCAGCGTTCCTGTACTCTCCTGTCAAACTTTGTACTCGTGCCATAGAAATTTCGCTGAACCTAAATATTTATTCAAATTCGCATTGAACAAATCTACCCTTTAATATAATGATCTAACGTGGCTCCTACCTAAAGCAGCTGTGACTTTGGGGTAAAACCTACTTCATGGGTGACTCGTATACGCCATCGTCCTACGCAGCGCTACTGTAAAAAAAAAAAGTCAACCTCCACAACTTCCGGTTCACCTTTCCAAGGTAGCACTGCATTCAGTGGTGGCCATATTGGATTTTGTCGTAACACCATAGCATTCAGATACTAACGATAAATATCGTATTAAAGGGCATATTAATTCATAAATAATACAAATATGAATTAAATTTTCTGTTCGGCGAAATTTTTAGATAACTAGAACAATTGTTTGTGAGATATGTGAGATAACACTGGTCACTGGTTGACATGGTAACTACTATTAAACTTTGTATATACGCTGCGCTAACCTTTGATGGAATACATACATAATCATAACTTAATTGAATATATTTCAGAATTGAGCCTGTCTGTTTTATCAATAAATTAATTATTATTAATATCATGGATACATTTTTTTTAAAAAGTAGCAAACGTGTGATATAAACTCTGTGATATGGCAAAAGTGGTCGCCTTTCAATGGTGTATATCACCGATGCGTAGTATTGTTGAATGCCACAAGCGCTTGTGATGAATTCATTCCCTGTACAGGAAAATACCAGTATATTGAAGCGTGAAAGAATACACAGAGGCCCACTATTCTCGATAGTGCCCGAAGCTATGTTTTATCACATGGTACCTCATATAGACTTAAAGGAATGACAGGATGACCTGTATAAGTCTTGAGATGTTTCCATACTCGATAAGAAAATATTCAATACTCTGAAGTTTGAAGGAATGTACACAGCTCGAAGTCTGAACAGAACTCTAGAACTACCCCTTTGTATGCAAAATAATACAGGAGAATTTTAAAATACATGGCATTAATAGCCATCCGGCAAGGTGGTCTTCTACTGAATAAAGTAATATAAATCACATTCATCTTTAAGTTTTGATAGTTTCGGTCAAAGTTAGTGTAAATACATTTAATGCTGGGATGTCTAATAATCAGCGTTGTTTTTCATCTTCTTGGCAGGTGGACTTCTGGATTTCACGGCCAAAGTCGGCGATTCTAAAAATCCAGATTTAAATACTGAATGCTTTTCGCTAAATCTGAAAAAAGATCAAATAAAATACTTGGCTAAGAATTGCAACAATGGACCAATTGTTGGAAGATACATTACCCTACAGAAGAAACGTGCCGAGGCACGTATAACGCTGTGCAATGCTGCTGTGTATTCAACAGGTCAGTACAATCTACTCTTTAGTCATAGAAACATGATTGGAGGGACTAGCTTCCTAAGAACCTCTGTCTTCACTATCATCCTAGTAGTAACGCAATAGTCCTATTCTAAGTCAGGTTTCGCCATTGTTCATAAACCTCTTTCAGAGACGCCAAACTATGCGTGATTAGTTAAAATGGCGAGCGCGCGCGAACATGCGTGCACGCGTGTGTATGTGTGCGTGCGTGCGCGCGCGTGCATTCGCGTGTGTATGTTTGTGTGTTTCGTAAATAATTCAAATTTATTTGTAACTCATGCTTTTTTGATGATTCCTTTTACTTGAAACAGAAAGCATTGAATTTTATTTATTTGAGTTGAGTTCTTAGAAAGACCTAGAAAAATGTACATTCATATGCAAGTAATAAGGAATAACAACCATCTCAATACAAATATTTCTACGTTTTAAAACAATCTAATTCTACTGTCATTAGAAACTGCGTGAGATATTTCTTTCATTTTTGAATAAAAACATCCTTTCTGCAAGACTTGGAATAAGTACAGAACTGTCCAATTCTGTTATTGGTAAGCCACCTAGTTGGAATTTAGAATATTCATTACTTGTATGTTACACACCATTTCCTCCTGTCTTACACCTTTGACCTCAGGTAGATCTTAACTTCTAACTTTAACCATGTCTCTATCATTGATATATCTAACAGACATTTGATATGGTTTTTTTTCTCTCTCTAGGGAATGCTGCATACGACAAAGACGTTACCAGTGTAGGAAGCACTGGCGGTGAAAGCACTTTTTCAAATTTAGTTGATGGGAATGGCAGAACATGCGCCAACACCGGTGACAAACTGACCACTACTGCATCATTCGTCGTTGACTTGGGAGAGCAGTATGATGTTCGACGAATACGCCTCATGTTTGGGATGGATTGTAAAAATGGCTGTAAGAATACTTCATAACCTACCATATGGTATTTTAAGTCAGTTTATGTCATAGATGTCAATGGATACCTAAACACAGCAACAAAACAACCGAAACAACAACAGCGCCACACTGTGGCAAATAATAATAATAATAATAATAATAATCACCATCATTATCATAATCATAATCTTTAATTCTTATAAAGTGCATTACATTAAAAATAATATCAATGCGCTGTACAGTAACCCCCCCCCCAAAAAAAAAAAAAGAAAAAAAAAGAAAGAAAAAAAAAGAAGACATAAAGGACAACAGAAATACACTATCTGAAAGCACAACTGCTAAATCATGGGTTTTAACATTAGTACCTTTGTAAAGTAACCTCCCATTGCACTCATAATATATCCTGACATCAGTGCCAGCCCTGTTGATTTCTGATTGGTTGCTTGTGGAGTCTTGGTAAACAGGTCATGTGTCACTACACGGTGTACATAAAAAGAGTTCGAGACACTTCTTGTTTATGATAAACTTGGGGATTTTATCGCGATGGTGGATGATGAATTATACAGTCACATAGTAATATATCAGTGACATGTATTCTTTCTCAAGGGGTTTGAGTATATTTTGTGACAGTAGGAAAATGCTTCTGTGTATGTTTTTATACGTCGACAGCAGTTACAAATACAAAGAACCCTGTTTATAGTAGCCTTGCTTGAAACATTTGACCGAACGCAGAATCTGCTGTAGGGAATTTAACTGCCAGTGAAATTACACACGAACTTTCTCAATAGGGCAGTACTTCATTAGAGAACCAGATTTAAACTGAATGCCTTCCGTAAGGGCAAAGTTTTGAGATTCTCGTTCCTACAGACAACTGTTGGAACCAACACTTGCTGTAAAGTACTTAATAAAAAGAACAGTAACTGCAATAAACAGTAGATTGAGTAACATTTGTTGAGAATGTAAAAAAATTTTTTTAATCGCATCGCCGCACCACTTTAGGCAACATTTCCTGACCAGTAACATGTCAATAACTTATTAAAACTAAAGGCTACATCAATAATATTTTCAGGAGAGGCGCGCTTTGGTATTGCAAATGTATGTACCACATTCTTTTGAATGTGATGTCAATATCAATCTAGTTAGTTGTCTGTCTTCCAGGTTCCTATCGTGACACAGACGTTAAAGTGGGCAATTCTCCAAACCCTGGGGATGCAAGCAACAAAGTTTGTTTTAGCCTCGACATCAGTGATGCTGACGCCAAAGGAAGTTTGATGAAAGGTTGTGAGAGTGGTGTTATAAGAGGACGTTATGTCATACTAGCAAAGAACAAACGAGGCAATAACAAGAGGAGTATTCACTTATGTGAATTGTTAGTCTATACAACAGGTAATTTTGTATTAACATCAGTCAATAGTATCATGCACACACACACACACACACACACACACACACACACACACACACACACACACACGCACGCATGTACGTACACACACACACACACACATACATACATACATACATACATACATACATACATACACATGTGCACACGCACATACATACATACATACATACATACATACATACATACATACATACATACATACATACATACATAACATTACATACATACATACATACATACATACATACATACATACATACATTGGTTCCGATAACGCCCATTTTTAGAATGAGTGGGGCAAGTATATTTTTTATTTTATTTAGATATTTTTTTCATATATGAATATCTACTTCAGGTAGTTAGGTTTTCGTTGATTTCCATAATTTATGGTCTTTGTGTTATTAGTTTCTTCTCATCAGAGGTACAACCATAACAGATTAGAAGAACAGTTTCATATTGTATTTTTATGTTGGTGTCAGTTTAAGCATCCACTATTTCTTGCGAGATTTTTTAATCTTCACGATTTTATTATTTTTTTCATTAAATAGGTTGGCGTGAAAAACTAGGTGGGGTCGGGTAACCGGAACCAAAGAATTATTTAGGCCTAAATAACTTGGGTCTATTTTAGTGTTTTATAAGTAATCACTTCATTTGCACATTTCTAAACGTATTCGAGTTATTTCAAGGCTGAAGTTACAAACTAGAATGTTGTATATATTGTTTGAGACTTCGTTCAATAAGAAAACCATAGTGAAGTTCTTATGTTTATAAAATGTTCTACCTAAATTATAATTCGCCTTCCATGTAGACATTGCGTATTAAGCTTTCTTCAAGCTCCCGTCGATTGCTTTATAACTACATTCACACAAGGCTGGGGTCAGAATTAGGGGACTGGGGGGAGAGGGAGTGAGGGGCATGAAAAAATTGAGGGAAATTGTGATGCTCTGAAAGTGGCCCCGAAATATTTTGCTCGTGATTTGAACCAAATTAATCCTCAAGAGTTGTCGTTTATTGTGTAAATTTGAAAATTTCTCAATAACTTGTCCAATAACTTCTGAGACCTACATTCAACGAGGTGGGTGGCAGCCACACGAATGTATTTGTTTTTAGATATGCCAACTTCTTCTTTCCCCCCCCCCCCCCCTCTCTCTCTCTCTCTCTCTCTCTCTCTCTCTCTCTCTCTCTCTCTCTCTCTCTCTCTCTCTCTCTCTCTCTCTCTCTCTCTCTCTCTCTCTCTCTCTCTCTCTCTCTCTCTCTCTCTCTCTCTCTCTCTCTCTGATCTCTCTCTCTCTCTCCCCCCATGTCCTTACAGTGGGAGAGGGACCTTCCACATCTTTCGCACTAGTTATCATGGGGGATGCTGGTTCTGCCCAAAATCAAAACTGAAAGGGAAAACCCTGATGAGTACCTATTCCCAAGCACAGGCAAGAGCCAATGTTAGACCATTTTAGAAAAGCCCACATCTCTTTGTCATAGAAATATATATTCTTATGTATGGACGCTGAAGTTGATTTCCAACGTGACTTAATGTAGTGTAACATAGAGTACATCTCTGGTGTTTGTGAGGGGTGGGGTTGGGGTAATGTTTTCTCCCCATCCCTGCCGTTAATTCTGACCCCCTGCCTAAGTACCGTTTCCTAACACTTTTTTCTTACTATGTCACAGAACTGCCAAGCCTATATCGACCTGTGATAGGTGAGGGCACATGGAGTGGTGATGAAACAACTGATTTGCTCGTTAATGGAGATCCTAACACATGTGCTGATTCCGGAGTAGTGAGAGTGAAGCCAGCTTTTATCGTTGATCTTGGGGAGACTAGAGAAGTAGACAAAGTGTCACTTACCTTACCAAGTGATTGCCGTGACAGTATATCTGGTGCTGGATGTAAGTATAAAATATCATATCACACATAGCCTATTAGTCAGCTCCTCAAGCAAAGGGGAATTTCTTGTGACTGTCAGATAGGTGTATTTATTTCTGCTTTTCAAACAATTGGATGTCGTGAAATGGTGTTTCTAGACAATAAGTACTTACTTAGTTTTCACCAGTTAATACCATAATGCAGGGTATACCCAAAAGAAATTACACATGGCGTGTACTTCACAATTGTAGAGTTCAGGCAATGATTGATGATCTAGTTATCAGAGAGGTTCATTGGTAGGACGTTATTGTATTGACTTGGGCATAGTCTAGTTGCTATGCATATATGCATTCACTTTTAGCTCCGCTGTCAGCAACAGCAGAGAGGAGCGTAAGGGTTAGGTCGACTCTCCGTTGTCATTCGTCATACATTCACTGTCATCCATCAACTATTGATATTTGCTTCTTCTTCTCTGAAACCGGATGTCAGATTGCCTTGACATTTGCTCTGTGTGACCCTGTGCGAGAGGCTAATGCAAAGTTGATATGACTTATTTTCTGTTTTTATCACATTGTTTGGATTATATTTGTGGTCAAAAATTATATCTTTGACTTCTTCTCTTAAAACCAATGTTCGTATTGTTTTGATAATTGGCGTACTTGTGGTGTTTGGGAAGTACATCCAGATTTGGTCATTCCAAAAGGAGGCTACATCTTAAGAATGCACATTTCAGATTCCATATAATGTTGCACATACATCAATCATAACAAATTGCACATGTCCTCAAAAGCTAGTTGACATAGATTTTATTTGTAATGAGGTATTTGCATAATTTATGAATTTAAATAAGTAGGCCACATCTTAAAAATGCACATGGTCTTCAACTTCTCCATAATATGGTACATACATCAACTGTAAGAAAGAGCACATATCCTACTGATATAGCTTTTGGATGACAGATCAGCCATTGTGGGCGCTGTCTAATCTCCCTTTCCCTTGCCCCATTAGAGCAGGCTGATAAGACCAGACCGATGACGTCATTGCAGTTTACGTAGCTATAAGTTGAATTGTTTTATTTGCACAATTAACGATATTCGATAATTCGGCTATCTCTTTCAAAACAATCACAATAAAGTGCAAATGTTTAATATAGTTTACTTATATAATTCTTAATTGTATTCAACCATTTGCATATTTAATGATGATCATTAATTATGTTGTACCTTAAGAATGTAGACTTCAAATTTAATATAAATGTTGTACATTGATTAATCATGATAGAGCAAATGAGTTTGATATAGTTTTCTGATGTAGTTTTTAATTGTAATCAGTCATTTGCATAATTAATGAATTATTATAAGCTTATAGTTTCATATAATTTGGTGCATATATTGATAATGAGAAAGATCATATGTACTATGAAGTCTGATGCTGTAACTATCTTAATGATTGGTTAATTTGATTAATGATTTGCGGTATTTAGACGAGATCTTAAGTTTGCAAAATCAAAATTTCATATGGTTTGGTATAACTAACTTGTCAATTAAGGGGCGTATCATGTATGATAGCTATAGCTCAGAATTTTGCATTCCAACAATTACTGTGTGTAAGAAAACAAATCTAGAGGCGTTTAATTAGTTAACATCTGGTTTATGCAAATCGTACACATTTACATGTGGTGTGATTATTTTGACTTGTTCAATTCTCAAAAAAGTAACATAATATCAATCGGTCCAGTTGTTTTTTAATTTAAGTTCTTTACAAATGCACACACACACACACACAAACAGACAGACAGACAGACAGACAGACAGACAGACAGACAGACAGACAGACAGGCAGACAGACAGACAGACAGACATATTTTCCATGTCTATAGCACTACTGAACCTAAGTTCATTTGTGTTCGAAAGCCTTGGTATTATGAGTTAAAACGAGTACTGCTGTAACTCTTCGTCGTTCAATATATATGTTAACCATTTGTGTTGTCATAACAACGTACATGTATATGTTAATTCTTATCACCTTGTCCACCTATTACAAAATGAATGTGATTTAAAACAAAACACATTATAATGATAATAATAATTGCTTTTTCGAAGTGGTCATATACAAAAAAGAGGTATTTATGTAAGAAAATTTTTACGTATTTTTCTATGTGAAAAAAACTGAAACATGGGCCAAGACTGTTTTTAACTGAATTATTTCAATAAATTAAAACAATGTGTAAAACGTTTATATAGATAATTAGACACTTTTGATCACCGGTAAACACATGTGATCAAAGAATTTATGTATGCTGATGTATAAATATATTGGTGAAGTGATAGGCATATATACAAACTATATGTGATATTGTGACTACTCAGTTTGTTTGGAAATCACTTGTATGAATTTTAAACAAACCTTTTGCAATCAGTGGCTTGCAAACAGGACATGATCTATGTTATACTCCACATTGTTTTTGTAAGTAAAAAAACACTGTAAGTTGTTTGATTCATTAAATTTAAAGATATGTACTCATGTCCCATCAACTTTAAAATTGACTGCAGCATACATTATGTATCTCCTAACAAAATCTTGAAAACAAACACTCATTTACATGTTCTGTTGGCCTACTTAAGTTATTGACTTATTTTTTCCTACTTTTTTTTATTAGGTGATTTTACCGACTTCTACGTTAAAATTGGTAATTCAAGAGACCCGCATGGAACTGACAACCAAGTGTGTTATGGACTGGATTTGTCAGCGTCGGGCGTCACTGGTCAAACTATTACCCAGCAGTGTGAAAATGGACCAATATCTGGACGATTCATTGTGTTACAAACGTTACTTTCAAATGACAGGGCAATTGTTTTGTGTGAGGTTGGAGTATTGCCGCCAGGTAAATAATGTGTGTGATTTAGCATCCCTGGGTTGGGGTGACATAGAGAGTGCTATGCGTGAGAACTATTATAGTTGTATCCTAGAAAATTCATAATACAAGCGCAAACCCTACAAAAGTGTTTAAAATAGCGGTCGAAAATGTGTATGTTCACCATTCAAAATGACGATTTTAACCTCTAGATCATAGAAAGTGAAATAATCTCATTGCGACTCGAGCAATACGAGCCTGCAGGATCCCATAATTGATTGGTCAAAATTCTGCATGTGTGGTCATATGGGGTTCTTATATGTCAACTGAATACCCCTTCTCTAGCATAGAAGTCTTCAGTACAGGTAAGTAGGGACACAGATAGCAATATGTAATGGCTTTACAGTGAGTAAGTAACGGCTCGAATAAATGGGCAATGTATCCATGTGACATAGTTGGCTTTACAGCAAATAACAACTCAGATAATAGGACAACATAACATTATAGTAGATTTTACATGAAACTAAATAACGACATAAGTAGAATGCTTTCACATACGTTGACTAAAAATAGTAAACTATTTTTGTACATTACATTTGCCATACATGTTTGAAATGAACAAGTGTTGCTTTTTTCACATAACAGCGCCACCGACGACAGTCCCTCCTCCAACCCAGCCAGCTCCTACAACCCAGCCTCCTGAGAGTAAGTATAGGTCTTTCATGTTTCACCCCTCTGGGTTGATATAAAAGGGGGACACCACTCCAGGAAATGCCGCATTTTCCTATATTTTGGTTTCTAAAGAACCCATTTCTAGTGCGAGACATTACAGGAGTTAGCAGCAATCTATATGGAATAGGTGAACAATGAATATTCATAACTCCATCAATAAGGCAATATAGCCCACAGCAAAAATCCCAAAATGAGGCAGCAGTTCAAAATAGTGTTTCACAAGAAATCGAGCGTAAAATAGATGATGTCAAATCATAATCCACAATATGATAAAAGCATTATTTTTCTAGATTGACATTTCTCGTTAAGTAATTTGACGAATTCAGTTCAAAATCAAGACTACAACTGGATGGAGAGAATATTCTTCCTGAGGAACTATACCTTAGCTTAGTGTAAAACATTTCATAGTGTGAAACTTGAATGTTGTTTCTGCTGACTCCCATGATGCAATGTCCACAACAAAGCATTGGATATCTTGTGATTTCTATATTGTAATCGTTCTATTGTCTTCTGATGTTACATTTCAGTTGCTACTACGGTCATTCCAACCCTTGCACGTAAGTATTAAAAAAGTTATGTCTGTATGACTAGCTTATTGATGTGTATGTTTACTTAGTGCATGCAAGATAACAATACCAAACTTTTAATAGTCTTGACGAATACGTATTTGATAGGAACAAGTAATGTGTGTAGGGTGTTTATGTATGGATTTTATGGAGAGAGAGAGAGAGAGAGAGAGAGAGAGAGAGAGAGAGAGAGAGAGAGAGAGAGAGAGAGAGAGAGAGAGAGAGAGAGAGAGAGAGAATTAGTAAATAAGGTGAGTTAGTAGACATTGACGTAAAGGAAAGAAACACTTGCTAACTTAAGGGGGAGAAAAATAGTATAAAGAAATAGCCAAAGTAATTAACAGTTAGCTTTGTATTTGTTCCATATCATGTGGTACACTTATTATGTTTATAAAAAGTAATTATCATTCAGCTACTATTATTAATTATGTTTGTGCTAATAATTTTTATATGACAATTCCATCTTTCAGCTTGTGAATATCCCGTACAACTCAGAAATGTAGCTCAAGGAAAGACCGCCACCCAGACCTCAACAAAGAAAGATGCTACGGCAGATAGAGCAGTAGACGGTAACAAGAACGGTGATATGGAGACAGGACAATCGTGTAGCCAGACTGATAGAGAGTATGAACCACATTGGACAGTGGACTTGGGACAATCCTATGACATCTATGAAGTTGATATATTCAACAGACAAGATTGCTGCGGTGAGTAGTGAACGCATAATTTTTTGTTGGATAATCATTTCGGCGACAGTGTACTCAAACTCACACGATCGCATGTGTATCTTAATGTAACAAAATCTACACTAAATTAAATAAATCTGTCTGCAGTAGCTTTTACCACCGAAAATGATTCAAGTGTCACACTGATTTATTCTGGAGCAAAAATCATTCCAGCTAAGTAAATACACAATATTTCATATATCATGCAACAACTAGTCAAGTGGAACGTAACATGAGCTTTGTATTTGATGAACACAGAGCTCAAGAGATGTCAGTGTTCAAATGAAATATATAATAAAAATAAAGTTTACACACTGGTGCATTTATAAAATTTATCAGTAGCCTCCTAACGGTTTGGTTTGCTCGGTGCATCATATTTGTGACGAGAGGTCTACGATCACGCGAGTTGCTAGACAGGATCCAGTGCGATTTGGTAATTTACGTCAAAAGAACATTTATTTGTCAAACAAATTAAGAGTAATCGTCAAATTACAGTGTTACAGACGGAGCTCTATTAACACATCAGGGATAAACCTCGCCCATAGAGCACTTAAAGGCACGACTGCCTGTGCCTGGCACCCTATTTTGCATATGACTGTATTTTTTGAGGTGGAGAGTTTGTGATGACTCACTGGCAAGTAATCATCAAAATATAAACACTCCCTATCTGAGTTTTTCACATGCAAATGCCGCATATTTGAATATTCCTGAGTGACACACAATCTAAACAGCTGTTTGCAGGGGAATTTGTCTCATTTTGAAAGTTGTTTTTTTCATTCTATGAAACAGACGGATTGCTTTTCAACTACTTTGTGTATCAAGTTATCATCGTACGACATTCACAAACAATTTGTACATGATACCTGTGTGTTTCTCGGAGCACAGAAAAAATGCTGAAAACAAGACCCAGAAGCGAGTGCTCTGTACAGCAGTTTGGATTTCCCGCATTTGCATAGATTAGCCATAATCCTCTTTATATAGGGCAGTTTTGTGTTTAACAGGTCGTTGAAACCTGTTGCCATTCATCAGTTCCCGCCAATTTGTTTGCAGATGAAATAACCTACTTTGCTATCTAACATTTAAGTAATAAATGCTCTATCATTTCCGTATAGGATACCGTATTAAGCACTCCCAAGTACGAGTCGGTGATTCCCCTAACCCTGCTGACAATCCAGTTTGTGGTTTTATGATTCGCGGTAGTATGTACGAAGATAATCCAATCATCATCAGATGCGGATGTGACGAACCAATGAAAGGAAGATACGTCACAGTCGAGATAGTTGACAAGGATCGACCTCTGACCTTATGTGAGGTCGAGGTCTTAGCCGGATAAATGGTGCCATAATTGAGTGTATTTGGATAACCTATAAATCTCAAAGTTATAAATAATACCGTGCACTTAATATAATTCTCTTTTTCCCTAATCGCAACTGTTCATTGTTGACAAGGTAACATAACACACACTACTGATTATTGCCAACAATATGCTGGTCTCAATACTATAAACAAGAGCATGCGAATGTCTATCTCTTTATGTAATTCTTTTTGAAAAAGACGCAATGTAAGAAAAGTGAATAGAGTGGACGATTGAATATTGCATTTCATCTTGCTGTAAACGGTTTCAAATATCTATGGTAATAAAGTATAGTTGCTATCGCATCATCAATATTGGTTTTGTCTCTCAATTACTGTGTGTCAGTAGCCCTCTATAGGCGCAAGGGCTTGGAAGTGGCCATGTTATTATAATATTTGTTTGTTCGTTCGTACTTTAGTTTCTTTTTTTCTTTACATAAATTAGTTTTTTGTTTGTTTACCTTTTTTTGCCCTTTAGAAATATCTTTTCCCTACAAGGTGCCATGTAATAAAGTAATGATATGAAAATATGGTGCTGTGTATTTTCTAAATCATTTTTTAACTTGTTCTTTTGTTGGTTGTAACTTGGATGTATCATGGATGTATACAGCCATGGTTTTAATAAACCAGCTATAATATGTAAACATCCACTGATCCGACTAATGGAGGTAACACGGACACCTCCATTAGTCGGATCAGTGGATGTTTACACTCATGGCATAATGCGTTAATTTGGGCAAACAGTGAGTTTGTTCTAGCAAGCTACTAATTAATGCAAAGCTGATAAACTCAGATAAGACAGTGATATCAGCACAGACAAGTATACTTGTCTGTGTATTTGTTAGTCTATCAGCTAGCCCTCGGATGTTCTTCCGATAAAATACGACACACAGCCGAACAACGCTATCGAGGATGGAACATCGGGCAAGCCCTCACATGCGAACTTCGTTCGCTTATAGTTATAGCATCGAAAGAAAGCCCGAAAGTCTAGCAGCAAGACTATGTATTTGTCTGTGATATCAGGTAGGAAATAGAAAGAAAAAATAATATAAGAAATCCGGAAAATCGCGAAAACAAAATTGAAATATCCCCGACAAAACGTTCGCTTAGTATTATAGACTGTAATCTCGGTTTACATAACTGTTATTGTGTTATTAAACGCACTGCAAACTAAGGGACCGGTCAGTTTCTTCGACCGGGGGGCGGATTGGTGGGGGGTGTCACCCTGTTTTTGAAATTGGCAGTGGGGGGGGGGGGGTCATGCTGTTTTGAACATTGTGGATAGGGGGAGGGTCGATGTCTTTTGGATTGTGATGGAAGAAAAAATCCTTGTCTGAAATGTGGTACATGTAAATATTTGTTCTTGTCCCTGTTTCTTACATCAATTCTTTCATATTACTTCACGTAAGAGTTCCAACATAAACTATACATATACATATTCATATACATGTATTACCTAGCTACCACACTAGTTACAGAACATTTCATGTAAATGCTTGGCTGTTTCACAATTAATGCTTCACTTATATTGCACTTTGAGGCCAAATTGAACTTGAACATTTCGTAATGGTAATGAACATTTCGTAATGGTAATCTTCATTGGTAATTTATAAAAGAAGTCAAATTGTTCTACTCTTCAGTATGAACTTGTCAGAAGTTATTAATACACTTTAATTTCTATTTCGGACACTGCATGTTATCGACACTGCAAATCACCACATCTGGTCAGCTTTCTGTTTCTATTATACACTAGGTATGTATGACCACCTAAAGTTCTTTAACATACCAGTGACTTTACTATACATGCAATATTAATGCTCCATTTTTATGTGATATGGGAAACGCATTTAAAACTTGGAAATAGTACCTCAAAGGTTATGAATAAACTTTAAAAAAATTAATTGCCTTAATAGAAACAAAAAAATTCCAGATCTGGTAGGAGAAAAACCCCAAGGACTCCCTCACCGCCCCCCCCCCCCAGGTCATCATGCATTCAACCAACAATCAGATACACCATGGCCAACCTTTCTACTGTCATAATGGTATTAAACTTTTCTTAAATATTTTCACCCTATTCTAATTTGAGATGATATTGTCTTTTGTGATGTGAAATGTTTGCCAAGATAGTTTAAAATTGCCTAAAAGTCGAAATCTTTCCTACCAATGATAACCATTAGATGTGCTGACCTTTACTACAATGATGTCATTTAACATTTTAAGAACATATTTCAACCCTATGTAAGTTATAAAGAATAGTTTCTGATACTTGATGGTGCTGTCTTGTAAAGCATGGATTGAGTTATTGCTTGAAAGGGTCTGAATAGCCTAAATATTGGCTTTAAAGAGTAAGAAAACCTCCAGGGCTTCTAGGGGGAGACCCCCTAGAACCACCCCCACCCCCATGTGAGGTGGACACATCCCAGTCTCAAGCTCTTCCACTTACCTCTTACTGTCAAGATGCTATCAAACTATATTCCAAAAATATTTCAACCCTATGTAGTTGCTTTTTACATGTTGGTGCTGACTTGCAAAGCTTGGAAATTATTGTCTGAAAGTGTCTGAATAGTCTCAGAATTGACTTCCAGAGTGAAAAAAAACCTCCAGGGATTCTATGGGACCTCGAACCCCCATGAGAAGTGTACATATTCCCTTCTCAAGCTTTCCCCCTACCTTTCACTGTCAAGATGCTGTTAAACTCTTTTTGGAATACATTTACCCTTTGTATTCAATAATTATATATGATTGTCCTATCCCAGAATCTTATAAAGTATTTGCAAGACGGTCAAGCAGTGCACACTGAGTCACGAACAAAAAATGTCTATCATCATGTGAATATGATATATGGGGAGGGGTGGGTAATCATGTTCTAGAATTGAGTGATAGGGGGATCAGCCTGTTTTCGGTCTTACAGATGGGGGGGGGGGAGGGTGTCAGTGACTTTTTGTCGGACCGATGGGAGAATCCACTGCCCCCCGCCCCAGGCTAGAGAAACTGACCGGTCCCGAACAAAAGACACATTCCACTCTGTATGCACATTAATGTACGACAAAGCATAGACCCTACGGTCTATGGACAAAGCAATCTGCGTCACTCTCAATACAGGGTCACAACTCTTACATAATGTCTGCTGGCGACACCACCCTCCCTGCTTTTTTTTACATGTATACAAGGAATAGAGATCTGCAAGTCGCACTTGTAAGTATTGACATAGGTTTATGCCCATAACAATCCAAAATTTTGATCACGAACAGTAACGCTATCCAGTTTTAACAGGAACTCGTCCTTTTGTATTACTGTATGTATTTTATAGTACAGTACACGTCCAAGCCAATTTAGTGCGTTCGTCCACCGGGTAACATACTGATTGTTACCCACAAAAGTGTCATTTTTTAAACCACTAAATGGGCAAGGGGTATCTACTATAACAAAGTTTAATATACGACGAGTCTTTAGATTTTCTCCCAGAAGGCCAACCTTACGATTTACAAACATGAACGCGTAACCCAGTAAACATAAAACTCATTGTTATGTATGATAATGAACAAATTCACTATAGAAATGTCTCAGCCAAATCAACCGATTTTTTCTCGAAAGATTCTGTGTTAAATTCATTAACTTGCCAAAGACTCAATTTTTAGATAACCAATTTGAGCAGTTATTTACGTCTTTACCCACGGAGAACGTCGATATTTTCTCATGTGCACGTAGCTCTGTTACGTAACCTTGTGACTAGTATCGTGCTCAGAGCTCTCAGCACAAATCAGTTTGTAGTGAAGGGGTCACAGACCTCAAGGTATACGTCCTGTGTGAGAGACTTGGTGAAGGTATAGATAATTGAACACACCTTATTGAAGAGTATCGAGCTGCAGTCTTAGATGTGGCGGCACATGTGTTTTAGCACAATTGAACTGATAAGGTTTAATAGTGCTAAAGGCATGGCAAAGTGTCTGTCTGTCTGTTTGTTTGTTTGTTTATTTATTTGTTTGTTTGTTTGTTTGTTTGTTTGTTTGTTTTACTGGCTGGCTGTCTGTCTGTGTGTGGATATGTGTGTATATGTGTGTGTCTGTGTCTGTGTGTGTGTGTGTGTGTGTGTGTGTGTCGCCAATACCTACGTTTCCCTCAATATGAGATATCCTCTGGGGAGTTTTAATAATCATATAGTTAGTGTTGTCGACGACGTTAATCATTAGTCTGTCTGTAAGCATAACACCACTGTTTGACTTTTTTGAAATGTAAGATGTTTTTACATAAGGAAAAATGTACTTAGGAGTGTCATATTTTCGGTCTTTCGATCGGGAATGTGGCATATATATTATATCGTTATATATATATATATATATATATATATATATATATATATATATATATATATATATATATATATATATATATATATATATATATAGTTTTGTGATACTCACCGAGTTGTATATATATATATATATATATATATATATATATATATATATATATATATATATATATATATATATATATATATATATATATATTTGTGAGTTTTTTGTGTAAGTGTTCGAAGATGGGAGGGGAATGTTCTTTAGAGAGTAGTTCAGGTTTACCTTTCGTGGCTGTTCCATTCTGGGTCTGGTAGCTGGTTGAGTAGAGTGCTCGACTTGGAGGAGGAGCATATGTATCCCGATGAGTATCAATCTGCTAAGACAGTGCTCTATACCGCTCTCATGGCTTGGTCACAACTCTAACACACTGTGGTCTAGAGCACTGTCTTAGCAGATTGATACTCACCGAGTTTTATATATATATATATATATATATATATATATATATATATATATATATATATATATATATATATATATATATATATATATACAACGTATATATACATATACAAATAACAGTATGTATTTGTATACAATGTAAATATCATATCATAGCAGTTTTTACATTTGATTTAAATGACGGAATAAACGTACATAATTTGTCTTTCTTAGGAGGGTTACTTCGTCCAGTCTGGCGTTCAGCGAATTCTTATTATGGATCACAAGATAACGGTATTCTGTGTCCTGATCTTGGTCAGCTGTATAGTGACAGTGATGTATATAGGATGGTCCAGTGACATGGATAAGCTTTCAGCACGAGTACCACAATCTCTAGAACATCAAATGTAAGATATTAACAGGGCCACCAGCTGAGTTTATACATTTTTGCTGCATAAGTACTCATAGAAAATTTACAAAAAAAAATTACAAAAATTTATAAACAAATTTGGCCAATTCCAAAACCTCTGTGCATGGACGTAGGACTGTGATTCTATCTTGATGGTTTTAGTGTAGTGGTAGCAATCAATTGAGATGATATGAATCTGTATCGAAGTCTTCAACAACATTTTATACTTCACGTGCCATGTAAGGTACGCGTGACGGGGCGCCCTCATACATCGACCAACCCATCCGGAGAGAGATCTACAAGAGAGGGGGCCGGTGAGGGCGAAACGTCACGTTGTATCTTACAGTCTATGTGAGGGTATATTATTCATGATTCAATAGCACACTAAATTAGTTACTTTGGAATGGTAAATTTCAAAGATGGAAACGCGATGTTACGCGTGTCGATCCGCCTGCTACGAACCTTCATCACGCAATTGATTTCCAGTATTGACCTTTTTAAACGACTTCATATTTTACCACTTGAAAAGAGATTTCTATTTAATAAGTACATTCTGATTTTTAAATGTCTACATAACCTGGCTCCTATGTACCTCTCTGACCTCCTTCATAAAAGGAGTTCAAGTAACCAAATGGGTACCCGTTCCTGCACCAACAATCTTTTGTATTTACCATTTCCAAATTGTCGTATTTTTACTCAGTCATTTAGTTTTGAAAGCTCCAAACTTTGGAACATTTTACCTACTCACCTTATCAGTATTACGAATTTAACTTGTTTCAAAAAATCTTTAAATTCATACCTATTTGAATCTCTTTAATCCTTTTACATTGTCTGTGGTCTTACAATTTTATCTCTTTTACGTTTCATACTTTTTAATGTTTTTCAATTTTTATGTGTGTTACCTTGTTTTGTTTTTGTTGTTTGTATTGTGTACATTTGCTTTAGGGCCCCTGGGAAGATTAGGCTGGACCTAACAGGGTCACCCTTTTTCTTTTTTGAAATAAAAGTCGTTATTATATATTATAATTCATGAATGATTTATCTTTCTCCGAAAGTAGCAGAATGAGTGTATGTACGCATATTTATAAAGGGAGTCCCACAATGAGATAAGACCAGCGGAATTGGTGACCACTGCAACAAGACCGACCACAATATGTGTCCAGGGATAACACCAAGGTTCTAACCAGAGAACAGCACTGGTTAAAACGTGTAAAGTAAAGGAAGCCATCTACATCAGATTGAGGGGACAAATCAAGAAAGGGACCAAGGGGACCAACTACCATCAGTTCACGGACATGATTCAGTCAGTTTCAGAGAGAGACATTAACACGAATCGTAGTGACAGAGACCCCTTAGGCCACCCGTATTTTCCTTGGCTGAATGAAGAAAAAGATTGGGGAATAACATCTATAAATATACCTCACGAAGCATATCACCACTTTGCGACAGCATCCAATATCATATTGCAAAGTGTCCACTTCTCACATTTTTGTTGTTTTTGAACTTTTTTCTTCAGATTTGTCAACGTCTCTTCTGCCATCCAGGTTCCTAATACAAATTCTATAGAGGATGATTGGTGTGAAAACTGTCAAGTGAATAGTCTAGCAGAATTACGGTAAGACCACTAAACTAAAGTGCTCTCTTTTAAACTAATTTACACACCGAATGAGTGTTTGTTTGTTTGTTGTGATAATCACCAAGAAGATAAGAGATGAATAAAGCAAATTCGTTTCTGTAACTGATACCCTGGTAATTATAAGATTAGGGGTGTTTAAATTTAGATAAGAGGAGAAGAATGGACAAGATATGTTTATTTAGTCAATAAAGAGAGAATTATATACAGCTGAAAGAGAGAAAACTAGCCAGGGAAAGAAGGAAAAAAAGTTTTATATTACCTCAAAAATCAATCAAATAATCAATCAATCAATCAATCAATAAATTGATTGATTGATCGATCGGTCAATCAGTTTCACGCTCGCTTCTTCCTCTGAGAAAAACCTATGTCAGTAAATATCAGGACAAAATCAATGTTCACCTTACAATAGTCTGGTCTAAATTGTATCAAAACTAACCAACTGTAAAATCAAATATGGCTGCCTAATAATGTGTCATAACTCTTCAATAATAAAAGGTTTTAAATTTTCTTGAATGCAAGACAGTGAACCCTTCCCGTTCCCCCAATTTCTTGCATTATTTGAAAAGGAGGACATGGAACATGTTTTCACGATGCAAACTTTACAGAGATTTCAAGACCTTTAATGTATCAGTGAAATTGGCCGTCTCCGAGCCACATTCTACATATAAAGGAAAGTCCTGAGTCAGACTTATTTGTGCTTTCAGTACACTTGTTTAAAATTGATTACTGCTATCAATTTTCATGTTATTTTAGGTGATAAAATATCACTTCGGTAACTTATTCAACTTTGAAATCTTAAAGAAGGCCTACTATACTTGGCATGCGTTTCCATGGCTATTATAGGGGCCCGGATTTCCTGCAAGGGTTTATGGGAAATATATGATGACGTCACATTTTCCCCAAAAAAAACTTTGTTTGTTTGTGTGTGTGTGTGTGTGTGTATAATACATATATTATATGAATATAAAAGTACAGCAGTATCACATGTTTTTATCACCAACAAAAAAGTTGGCAAATGACAATTTGGTACACAGACGCCTTCGTTGAAATCTAACATGCAAATTCGTGCATGTAGACAGACAAGGAGGAACGGTGTCATGACGTAGAACGACCAGGGTTTACATACCGTATTTGTCCGTTCGAACACATACAGATTGGCTTGCAGGTGGTATAAATGTACACAATCATACTCTCATGACTGAAGTTATCGCATTTTGTTCTTTCTTCGATTCTAGGGACAGAGTTTCCAAAGTATTCGATCTGAAGACATCACTAGCTATATACAAAGACCATATTGTGCCAAAGCTGATGAAATTCCCTCATATCTTCTCAGTCAATGAGACATCACCAGGTGCATTCTCCTTCGATAATTATGATGATACATTTTATACAGTGAAACCACAGAAAAGTTGTGCTATCATTGGTGGCAGCGGTATTTTGAAGAACAGTGGCTGTGGAAAAGAGATCGACACGCATGATTTTGTCCTGAGAGCTAATTTGCCAATAGTACGTGGGTTTGAGAAAGATGTCGGCAGCAAAACTCACATTACAGCCCTGAATAAATATACCATAACATACCTACGTAATTACATACAAAGCATGGATAAACGATCTAACACCGAGAATAAATATGCCGACAAGAAGCGATATCTGACTTCCTTGAGTTACCTTGGTCACTCAATAATCTGGTTGACCTCGAACTTGACATTGAATAATGAAACAAGGCCACATCTTGCGTACACCCTGAAGGAGACTATAGATAGGAGGAACTATAAATACCGAGTGGCATATTCACCTATACCACTGTACCCTCTACCCGTACGCAGGTAAACGTAACTTCAGAAGTGATGAGTGAGGGAGAGGGGTTCATAGCATGGGGTTCGGTTGTAGGATGGAGTAGATCTTTAAGCAGCGCTTTTCAATAACAAGAACGATATGCCGTTGCGAAATCGAGCTTTGGTTTAGTGCCACGTGTTATTTACTAAACCTGTACTAGCTGCAACTGAGACAGAGTTTCATCAAGAAAGCGATTATACTTTCACTTAAAATTGGTCAATTATTTCTTTTAAAAAAAGAAGACATTTTGTAACTGTTAATTAATGATCAATAATATCCGTAGATAGTTGTGTACTGACAAGGTTAAAACTTGAAAGCTTGGTTTTGAATTTGTCGCCATAAAACTGCATATAGTTGTTTGATTTTGTCGAACGGACAACTACAATATCTTCATTGACACTGAAAATTGCAAGATAGAGTATCAATAAATAGAAGAAAAAAATCAATGGTCATTATTATAATATCCACAAGTTATTACAGATACGCTAAATAGGGTAAAACCTTGATTTTTCTAAAATCTTATTTTCTGTATAATTATATATTGCAGATTTTGGCATAGAGGCGGCAGCTCCGAGGGTTTCATAATATTTACTATTGCCACGCTGTTTTGTGAAGAAATTAGTTTGTACGGCTTTTGGCCCTTTCCTAAAGACAGTCATGGAATGAATATAGGGCATCATTATTACGAAAATACTCGATACCCAACCAACTTAAAAACACTGAAAGGAACTATACCGAAAGAATTCCTAACCTACAAGACGTTGCATGAGAGAGGAGTAGTAAATCTCGTCACCGATAAATGTTCTTCAACCAGTAACCAGAATAGAGGAAAGAAGTCTTCTAGTGTATAATAGTTCTCATGATATCCAGATACCATTTTTAGTTACAATATAAAAAATTACAAGTTCATAGCCTACGTACGATTTTCATCATACCTGTTAACATTCGGTTGGAAGATGATGGCAAAATTCTGTTAATATTTGGTAGGGATGTTGCTTTTGTAATCTAAGTAATCAGTCTTGGAAAGCAACATACTGTTAAATGTATTATAGTATATACGAATACAATATCAGGCAACATACTCAGGAGTCTTAACACAGTGTTTCACGCTGTTGCGATCATCAGACGACTATGAAATATTGAACACTAAACATTTTGACGCGTAGGGTGCGTCGCATGTGTTCAGTTTGGTCTGGTTTCCAGAACACATGCATTCTTTGTACTTGCTCTGAACACATACTTTGTGTTCAGACAGTGTGAGTGTGCCGATCCGTCAACGGCGTTCTATTACATATGATTTTCAACATATGTTATGTGTTCAAATAAATAAAGACACTATATATTTTCTAAATCTGAACACATGCGTTCTAATTTTCTTCCTGAACACATACACTCCATTCAAAAAGTGTTACAATTAAGTATTCTGGTATGGGACCAACTGACAAACAAACGCCAGGCGCTTGAATAAATCAAGAACTGGAGACTAATTTCACTCCTCAACATTATTGACTATAAAGTTGCTAGCAAAGCAATCGCAAAGAGAATGAGCAGTATCGTTACTTCAGTAATTCACCCTGACCAAAGGGCTTTCATTGAGGGTAGGAATATTGTAGAAAACACTCTGAGTCACCTTATTCGTGATTGTTTTGAGTATACACAAATGATGAATACCCCAGGTGTTTTCTTGCTTGTAGAAGGCGCACGATAGCCTTGAATGAACACTTATGCTCAAGTGTTTGAATTTGATTGTTCACAGTTTGACTGAGAAACTATATATATATATATATATATATATATATATATATATATATATATATATATATATATATATATATATATATATATATATATATATATATATATATATATATATATATATATATATATATATATATATATATATATAGTTTATGTATATGTTGAGGGTAGAAGAAAATCAAGTCGGGTTTTTCGTCTCTACAAGCCTGTTTCGTGAGTAAATCACTCGAGTGATTTACTCACGAAACAGGCTTGTAGAGACGAAAAACCCGACTTGATTTTCTTCTACCCTCAACATATACTCCGCTCTGCGTGCAGACGTATCGAGCACTGTACTACGGACAAATCTTACCACTGACTTCCTATATAGTTTATATATATATATATAGTTTATATATATATATATATATATATATATATATATATATATATATATATATATATATATACGTTTATGTAATCTGTCACTGCATGTGTGTATTCATTTAGATGTGAAGATGATTCCTTGAATACAGACCAATCAGTACTTTCCAAGCAGCCTTACAGACACATGACCAAATTGTCAGACAAACGCTGAACAGATTTATTTATTGGTTTTGCGGACTTACGTTTTTTTTAATGCAGGTATCAGAAATACTAGAGGAGTGGTCCGATTCACCTTAGTGAGGGCGAGACACAGAGCGGTATGCACCTTTGATTGTAGAAAAATGATGATGAAGAATCTTCTGTCCACTAGTAGGATAGGTGATCTGATGACGTATTGAAACAACAATTGGTAGCACATGTTTGAGGTCTGTGTGATTAAAGTCACCTGCTGTATTGACACTGCATCGCCATAGGAATTTTCACATTTGGTAATGATGCTTGATGAGAGTTCAACTGAAGCATTTAAATTTGGATGAATGTAAACAGTTGACAAAACAACACCTGAGAATTCACTTAGTAAAAAGTAAGAACGCATGATTGTCAAGCACTCTTAAAATCCGGAGAAGAACATTACGAAATAATCTCCAGATCAGTACACCTAGAATTGGTGCCAAACTGGCACAATCTTCGTTGGTGGCGCTCTTCAAGTTTCAATCGAATTATATGACTAGTCGTGCCATAGTGGTCAGACGCGACTAGCAGAGCTATTTTCTGAATGATATTATCTGATTTCATTTTTATTCTGCTTGAAGCAAGCTGATTTTGTTAATTAATTAATAATTTGAATTGATGCTAATCTCTCAAGCAATAACTGCCAGTCATTCAGTAGTAAATCAACTCTCACATTTCAGATTTCTCGAGAGATTTGCATGAGACACAGTATTACGCAATCTCAATGTACGTTAGGGATTCCCAGAGGTGACGTCATTGTTAATACGCATGTACATTAATGAATGTTTTATGGTCGAATGTGTTTATCATGTTATTGCTGACCGTGGTCAACGTGAGAGGGTCTACACGAAAACGGAGGGAGTATTTGTCGTAAGAATTACCCGTGTTTTGGACTTCTAGTCGGTGATATGCATTTTACCTGATTACGAACATTGTCAATGCAACACTTTCTCGTTTTCTGTACGCGCTTTTAAGCTCGCACATGCATGTACATGTCTTAGTGCACATACTTGTGTTATGACAGATCTAGACCACTGAAATTATTTAATGGACATTACTAATACCTTGTCCGAAGGAGCACAACTCTTACTGATTGTGCAGTGTCTGTATCACCACTGTTTGTCGAAAAAAAATACATTATGTTAAACACTGTGGCGACTGCGTTTGTCGTAACCATGCAACTGACATTGTGACCCACGTGATACGTACGTACTGTATCCACCGATGACCTTCTGCGCAGGTATTAATTGGATCTTGAAGCTAGCAGCGTTTTCCTGAAATCTCTCCAAAGTGACAAGAAATCGTTAGGTGAAAGGTAAGAAATTACCAGTTTCTATCTTATGATTACAACACTCGAATATATTTATAGGTTTACGTCGTTGGGGACGTCGTTTGAACAGCACTCTCCATTTTCATTCAAAACAGAGCACCACGACATCATTCAGTGAATACGGAACTATTAAACACAATAGCCGTATTTGAACAAAAACAATGGTCCGTGGTTTCTATTGGTTCCACAATCAATATATAGTGAATCGTTATTTCAACATGATTACGACATTTACGTGTTACGGCCGTTATAGCGTTGAAGCCCAGATCAGTTCAAGCACAGACAACAAAGTAACGCGCCCGTGGCTCAAGTCACCGTACCGCGTACACATGTCCGTATATGGCTGAAAATATCATGGGAGCTAAAAACCATAATATTGTTCCAATTTCGTTTTTATCAACGAAATTAATATTAGAATTAACATTCCAAAAAAAAAAAAAAAGATCCTAAGAATAAATCAGGAAATTACACAAAAATACGTAAAATAGAAGCCAGTCAGCTTGAAACAAAATGTCACTTGGATAAAAAAAGGGGGGTTATAAACTCAGCATGTGCCACTTTTAAATGAAACGTCCGGTCTGCCTTATTTATGCCTTTGGTACACATGTATTGATTTTTGCTATGGCCTTCAAGTCGAAGACTAGACATGTCTGCCACTAGCTAACTTGTATAGTTGAAGGTCAAGTTTTCATTGTGACAACACAAAGCCATGCCCAATCCATTTAGATCAATCTACAATAGGCTATATCCTAAAACGAGTGTCTCATCTTGCATCTCATCACCAATTAGCTTAGGAGATGACCTTCTCTCCCCTTTAGTTTATTCCAGTAACTGTATTTCATTCATTTATACTCTTTCTATATAACTAATCAATAGTCAATTTTGAAATCGTGTACGGAAAGAAGTTCCACTGCACTTACATGTTTTCAGCCATTTTGGAAATGTCCTGCGGGGTCAACCTCTACTATATTACATCTACTACAGTTCCCCTGCCTTGGCAAACACAGAGAGTGTGTATATGACATAAGTTTACAACTGAAGTACACAATGCACAGTCACACTCACATGTCTTTCTACTTTTCTGCCATAAATTCCACATGTGATAATAGGTTACCACAGGCACTTGTTTTCCTGCGTTGTTGATTTCGAGGTGAGTGAACTTGCGCGATCACAGAAACAAGTTTATTTTTACCCCTTCCGTATATAGTTGGCTAAACACGTCCACAATATCGATATTGTGACTGTGACTGTGGTGTGAATACGAATCGAACGATATACTCAGAACTTGGTGCTTAGGCACACGGTAAATTCAATGACAGACTATATAGGATTTTATCGCATTTCCTCAGTTGCAGTAATATAGAATCTTCGAAAATGTCCTGTCACTATGTATGACAACTATGGGACAGCAGGTTCGTTAATCCTCAGCAGGTAGGGTATATGGTTCTATGCCAAGCATTTATCCCCATCATTATGTTTTAAATGCCAACAAATCGGTGAATTACATGATATAATAAACTATGGCTTACGAGAGAAAATAAATTCATAACCGTGAAAAAATATTTGTGTAGTTAATTACAAATATTAATTGTAAATATGATATAGTATGCAGCAGGGTCGTAAATCTTCACCTGTATTTTCTAAGTACAATCCGTGGCGTACCACATATCATGCAAGGCACAACATCAAGTTACGTGTTTGTTTGTTATTCTGTCAATCGGTAAATTGTATAAATCATAAATGATGTACTAATATTGTATTCTGGCCTTTGAGTGAAAAATTAGACATCAAATTTATAACTGTAGGTAAATGTATGTACTTGTACTATATTAATTGCGAGTGGGGAATGGCTGGGTTGTATGTAAATCCTCGTATTTTATTTTTTTACAAAAAAAGTGGCGTGTACGCCATCATCAGTCACACAGGCCGCGTGTTCTGTACAGCAATGTAAACACTTCTGTACTAACGGTTTAGCTTTCGAGCAATCGACCCGGAGAAATAATATTCGGTCTATAAAATTATAATTGTGAATAGATTTTTGTGCTTTTAATAGTCTAAATTGTGATTATATATAAAACGACAGGATCTCAAACCACGATAAGTAAACGATGTATGCCCGGACGCTATGTAGAGCAGATAAACTTCTGACCTATGCTACTACATGTACCAACAACTTGGTAAATTATGTGTACTCAACTCTGGATTTTGAGCAAAAAGAAGGAGGCAAATAAATTCATGACTGTGAATAAATTGTATTTCTTTTTAATGATTACTTTGGGACAGTAGGGATAGTCGTCAGATATTTTCTTCAGAAGTGACGTATACGGCATACAACGTAATTGTATAGAACCAACAACAAAGTATATGTCGGCGCCTTCGAGCTCCATGTTTTCGAAATTAAATCATACTGCATTTTGGGTAATCTGACGTGCCGTATCGTAGCGATACTGTATAGGCGCTAGACTAAGTTACGTTAATTATTAGCTATAAATAAGATAACCCATGTTTCGCATGGGATCACACATATTATTGTATAACTGTTTTGTAAACATAACTCTGGTCATATTTTCTCGTCCATTCTGCTGAAATGGAATATATACCTCTGCACAAAACTCCCGCTTAAGTCAAATCGCTTCAAACATGAGTAGTACAGCGTTCGACAGGGATCATTGACAGCAATGAACCTCACAAATTTCCATGGCTCGTAGAACTATTTTGTGAACTGCTAATCGTGTTCTAATCCATTCTGTCGAATTTGACCCCCCCCCCCCTCGGACAAAACTCCGCTTAGTATTATAGTTGTATCCGGTTTGAAAGGATATATGGGGTGAGGTAGGTGGGTGTTTGTAGTATGGGGTACCAGCAAATCTACATGTACTGCGGGAGTGTTTATCGCTATCGTATTGGTTTACTTGTATATCGTGAGCGTTATATATATATGAGGGGTAGAACACCTGTATTGTGTCGGAGTAGAGTGATTGCGCCTATTTATACCATGCACGAGCAAACGTATGGATTCTGATCGTTCTACGTCACGACAACGCGCGTCTATGTCATGACAACGAGTGTCTACGTCATCGGTTCTGCTGTATTCGAAATAAGAGTCTAAATGTTCAAAATTCCTATTACTTTCCCTGATTTTCTTTAATACTATTGGCACCGGTATGATCACGTTATTCTCCAATATTTTTCTTCATTCAAAATACTCGTGACCTAAAGTGTTTTCTGGACTCGTAGTGACAAAAGGTCCCTTAAGTTACTCATTTTCCTTGGCTGAAGGAAGAAACAATATTTGGGAATAATATCTACATGTAAGTATACCCCTGATAAGTGTCTACAATCGTTGTCGATGCGATTTGTATGTTGTAAAGTTGCAGGCATTCACTGGGTTTGGAAATGCACTTTTTAGACATACCGACAACAAAAGATACACTTAAAATTGTAAATTGAATGTATCGTGTTACCTTACATGAATGGAAATTGCTACCATGACAACACTGAAATGTATAGGAATGACGACAGCGCCTTATACTGATGATACACAGAATGTGTTGAAGCATTATTGGGTTGGATTTTATGTAAATGGCGGGTAGCAAAAAGTTGTTTCACCTGGGAGTGCTTAGTGATTTGGTTCATCCTATCATATGAGCTGTTACAAACGACCACCTGTTGATGGTGATGCACGTATTTGGCTGGTTTTGATTGGATGGATGATGTTAGCGCTTTCACAGATTCACAGACAATATATGTCCAAAATAATTATGCCATATGCTTTCTGTTTCAGGGGTGGATTTCTGTACAGTGACGTACATACCTCGTGGGTAGGCATTTATAATGTCGGCCAGCAAGACGACGTCGATGCTACATTGGTCATCTATTGGGTGTTATCAGAAAACGTTACTGTTTCTCTTCAGTATATCTGTTGCTTTAATCATTCTCGTAATCTCGCTAGACTTGGCGGAGATTGCTCCACTGTCACACTCAAGTTTGGGAAGATGGACAACAGAACGCACCCGTACGACATGGTAGGGGTGCTATTATAATAATCGTTGATTTAACACACACGCCTTCTACTAAACTCTAGTGTTGTATTGATCATGGTGCACTCTTCTTAGACTCTCAGTTAACCACTGGACAAACACTGAGTCTTTATTGATCGGTAAAAAATAATTAGAACAAGTATGGTACAAACCTTTAGGTGTGAGTACAATTTTAGAGTCTGGCTTTGTTTGCTTCGATTCAATTGATTTTAGGTTTTCATGACCTCGCATGGTTATTGACAAGTACTTCGGAGACCCTGATTGTATACAAGCGAACTTTCAGTGCACACCCACCCCGGGTCGTGGTATGCTTTTCTGTCGGATACTAAAGTTCCTCATGCAACTTTCTGTGAAGAGCCCTAGTCTCTAGACAAACTATTGGGATAAGGTAAAATTTGTTGTCTGTGATAAATAAAGTAACCGTCGAGTTAATTAATATTATGAAACCAAACTGTTGTTGACCTAAATTTATAAAAAATAACAAATGTATAGATATGGCAGAGATTTTAGTACTAGGGTATCATCGGGGACGGGGACTGTGATAGACTTCTACAACAACTCAGTGTGCAAACATGCGCTGCTCAGCGGTTTCATCGGAGGAAAACTATACACTGGCTTGCGAAAACATGCTAGCCGCAAGTCTTAAAATTGCAATGAATATATCAGTGTTATTATCCTAAAAAAATAATTGTTTGGTTCCGGTTAACCGACCCCACCTAGCTTTTCACTGCCGACCCTAAACTTTTTTTTACGTATTCGAGAAAAAAAATAAAATTGTCTCACGAGAAAGTGGATGCGGAAACCGACATCAACTTAAAAACACAATATAAAACTGTTCTTCCAATCTGTAATCGCTGTACATCTGGTGAGAAGAAACCAATAACACAGAGACCATGTGGAAAACAACAGAGAAACTACCTGAACTAGACACTCACATAATATGAAAAATAAAATTAAAAAATCTATCTTCCCCACCTATTCTAAAATTGAATGTAATAGGAACCGCATATTTTTTTTACGACTTACCTGTGCTCCAGTGAGTGCATTCCAAACATCCTGACATTAACTCCAAAATATACAAACTCCCGTTAATGTCCATCACATTTTAATTTTACAATTTAAATATGACAGTTAAAGTGTACAACTAAATATCAATGGAAACTTATTAACTAATCACGTAAAGTCACTCCCTGATAAATAAATTTATATAAAATTATCCGTCAAATCCGTATCCTTCTCCACTGGCTATTTTTTTCCTAAGAAATATGTGACTTTGTGAATAATTATCAATTTTAATTCTATTAATTTTGTTATCTTAACAGCCCAAGACCTGAATCAACGCTGCCCAGTAACTTCAGGTAATGTTGCTAACCTTTATTTACTAGGGGTAACTTTTAAAAGAGGGGAAGTGTCTTTCTTAGAGCAGTTAAGTAACAGTTAAGTTCTTTCATTATTTGTAGACAAAATAAAAAACAAGATTTTTCTCTCTGCACAGCGAGTTTTTCTATATGTCATGACATTGGCATATTTTTGACTCTCCTGAAAGAGACTTATTTTCAACAATACTAGTAATTTAAGGGGTACAGTCTCGAATTTCAGGTAGAATGCGACTTGGAGACATTTTTCTTGGGAAAATCAAAGTTCTTCAATTTTCTGTAAATTTTGCCATGAAAACTTGTTCTAGGTCAATTTGATATGATAATAGGAATTAGAGTGTTAACCGTCTTGTTTTCAAGGAGAAACCAATCTTTTATTTTCCCATACGTACTAGGGGTCGGCACAGTATTCGGCGGCCATATTGGATTATACAATGACTAAATTTTGATAATTATGATTTTGACTAGTCTTGCTTTTCAAAAAAAAATTAACTGGGGATAGGTTGTAGTTGTCTTAAACGAAGTAACAGCAAGAGTTTTAAAAGAGATTATTACCGAGTGGCTAAAGTCTTAGACTGTAAGATACATCGTGACGTTTCGCCCTCACCGGCCTCCTCTCACGTGTTAGGCGTTGCCTGATGTTTGAGGGCGCCCCGTCACGGCGTATCTTACAGACTACATAAGTCTGTGATAAAAGCTACTAGCTAATCGAAGCCAACGGGGCATATAGGGTTGGATGAAATAACACATAAAGGGGGAGGTAATATTTCTTACTTGTCTGTTGTCTGATTGAAAAAGAACCCAACTCCCACCCCCAGCTGGAGAAAATGACCCGTTTCTTAAATCGATTTCCATCCAATATCCGATCGCATATATAAAGTAATCATGGCAGCTTGTTAATATTTTTTTTACAGTATCGAAGAACTAAGGCGCGCCATCTCCTGGGAAGACCTTACAACTTTAAACGTTTCAGAGGCACGACCTCCTACCAATGCTTCGACGTTAAAAGAACTGAGGTGAGTTGATTTGTTACTCAGGGCCATTGATGGCTATGATATATGCATATGCCCGAAGGGGACGTACGTAATATTGATGGAAACTGAATTATTTGAATACATTTGTTTTTGTTTTTGTTGTTGTTTTTAAATGAAAACACAACCCCTGCCATTAGCGAGAAACTTGTACACAAAATAATATTCACAGAGGAGAGCAATCCTAAAAAAACAGTCACTGGTAAAAAAAAATTAATTTATATAGATTTATCAGGGAGTGACTTGATTAGTCAAGTTTCCATTGGTTATTAGCAGTAGACTTTAACTGTGCATATAATAAAGGTGTTTGGACATTAACAGAGGAATTGTTATCCTAACTGTAATCTTTACGATTCATATACTGTGGTCTTTCATTGAAGATTTTTTTTGGCAATCACCCTCGACGCGTACGCAACTTTCGATACAAACTCACACCAGAAATCTCGTCAGTATATGAACGACGCATGCGCATTTCTCGGAATATCTGATCTCTCCCTCCACGCTCATGGACCACTTGATGTATTTTCGACGCGATTTATCTTCATTACATTCCATCTCTATTTCCATTTTTTTCTACAGAGAAATTACCAGTCAAGCCCTTAATTTGGAAACATCTATGGCAATTTATCGACCTTGTGTCGATCCCAGAGATATGTCGTTTGACCAAAATTTTTGGCCACCTGGAGTCGCCCCCAACGGTGAATACCGAAAAGAATATGACCGTTTGTTTTACACCATGCAGCCACAGAACAGGTGTGCTTTAATTGGCAGTGGTGGCATTCTCCAAAACAGTAATTGCGGCCACGAAATCGATGCGCATGATTTTGTAATGAGATCAAATCTGCCCCCTATAGTTGGATTTGAGAAAGACGTCGGTTCCAGAACAGATATTGTCTCAATGAGTCACCTCATCCCAAAGTACATGAGTAGATACTTAAAATTGTCACGGAGCCGACGAAAGAAGTCTTCCAGCCACCGTTACTTTGATGCATTGGAGATGTTAAACAACACGTTGCTATGGTTTCCGTTTAACTCATCGTGGACAGGTCAACCAATGAAAGGGTCAAAGGAGAGCCTAAAACATGTCTTGGAGGTTAACAAAGAAAGAATTCATATGAATTTTCGAGTTGGATACTCCCCGGTGCCACTGTATCCCCAGTTAATACATAGGTAAAGAACTAACAATGATCTTATTGGACGTGTTTCGAATGAAATACTCAGACGATCTAACGTCTTGTCAACAAAACATGATGTCAGCAAAAATGCATCGTCATATATATATATATATATATATATATATATATATATATATATATATATATATATATATATATATATATATATATATATATATATATATATATACACACAAATGTATATATATATATATATATATATATATATATATATATATATATATATATATATATATATATATATATATATATATATATATACACACACACACAAAATACACAAGTTATGGTACGGAGCCGTTATGCAGAGTTTCACGCTTGAATGCAATCTTCGGACGACTAAATTTCAACGGAAATTCAAGTGATTGAATTCGAACTCTGAAGAATGGAATAAACGATATTAATTTAAACAATTTCATTAATTTTATGTTTTCTCTTTTCCCTCTCCTTAGATTTTGGCATCGACGAAGCACAAGTGAAGGTTTCCTTCTCTTCACCATAGCAACAATGTTTTGTGAAGAACTGAATCTGTACGGATACTGGCCATTTCCGCTCGACCGTCATGGCAACAACATTACCCATCACTACTTCGAAAATGTCACCTTTCATAGTAGAATCATATCTTCAGAGTTTAAAATCTTGAAACAACTCAACAAAAATGGTGTGATAAAGTTAGTCACCAATAAGTGCTGAAAAATGTCATAAAACTACTAGGCCTTTTTGCGACAATTGTGCAATATGCGTCCTCTCGCGAGATCTCGCGAGATCGAACAGTAAGGCATCAATCTTCACTTTGTTGACAGAAGTGATAAATGCATGTTACAACTCATCACAGAATGCTCTTTGTTGACCAATTCCTCTGATAAGCAAAGTTCTCCAGACTTTGTCATAGACAGTTTTACTAGCTAGCTCTTTTTGAATGGCAATAAAATATATTTGGGCTTTCGCCGTCTTAGTTTTAGGGAAATTAACAATCCTTGACTTTTCCGATGGCGTTTACAAAGTATTCGGTGGCCATATTGGATTCTAAAATAACTTATTTTTTGAGCTAATTTCGACCTCAATTTAAACAATGTGTACAATGACTTGTAATTTATTTTCCCTAATTTTAATTTAATTTGAAAATGGGTTCAACTTGAGACTTTTCTTGAACAAAGTGAACATATTTAGAATTTTATTTCTTAGGCGTAGGTTAGGAATTCAATCCCATGTTTTCGCATTAGTATTATTGTATCTCCAAGGACTTATTAGGTTTGCAATTAAAGAACCATACTTTTGTCCTGGAGTAACTTTTTCTATAGCTCAACCGGACTCGGATGACTTTTTTTCAAACCTAAATTTTGAGACTATGGTTCGATTTTATGTAGAAATCGCCTTGTTGCGTATCATGTGTGTTGATGGGTGAACCTCTGCTTATTTGTTTATTCTCAATAATAGATCCATGGTCAAACTAATGGACATTCTGGGGGCGCTGAAGAACATTATTACGTTTTCGCTTCTGTAAATTAAACATTAACAGCTCATATTTTGTGCAATATTCCAATGTTAGTCTAAACTTGAAGTTCTTATGTTGTGATTACAAGTGTCTATCATGTAAAAACAGCTCATTACAAATTTGAGTACATTACCATTTTTCGTTAACACATGAGATAATATATTTCTAACAGACCAACTCTTTACACATTCATATTGCATTCATCTCACCATCATTGGTAAACTTTGATCTCGCTCAGACCATTATACATTTTACAATGGTCCGAGATCCTAGACTACAGGAATGTGTGATTGTCCAACAATACCCCATATTCCAATTATTGAAAAAAAGAAGAAAAAAAGAAAAGAAAAAAAAGATTGTACTGTTTGACCACTTGGGGCGCTGTTTGGCAGCAAATGTTGAGTGAAGGAATACAACTCAGATATAGACAAATAAAAGTACTATGAAAATGTGTTAGCTGGCCACATCGTGTTTGTTGTCAAATAACTGATTCCACACACACACACACACACGTATATATACATGCATGCATACATGCATGCATACATACATACATACATACATACCACAAATGTACACATATAAACACAAATGTACATTTACATAATGAATGTATCGCTGGATGGATGGATGGAGGGATGGATGTGAGTTTCCTCCTATATTTTGTGGCTATAGTGTATAATTGTATATCAAGTGTAGACAAAATATACACCATATAGGATAGCAACATTCATTTCTGATCAAATTTTATTACAGGGCAAGTCAATACACATGAACTGCAAGACTGCTGTAGTGCAAGAAGATAGTTTCTAACTAGCCTAGTGATGTTACAGATGTATAACAACGTTCTGATAGTAGAAGCTGGAAGAGACTTCAAAATAAAATGAATGTCTTTATAAAAAAAAATATTTTAATTATGTTGGTAAATCCATAGGGAGACGTAATCTTGCTTTGTGTGAATGAATGTAAAATATGATCATATTGTATATCCAGCTTGTATATTTGTAGTAAAAATAGCAGGATTATCGAACAAATCATGTTGCTACAGTGGACTTAATAATAAGTAAAAGAGAGGGGAACCCTCTACATTAGTGTCAGAGTATTAGAGTATATTGTTGGTAAACACTTGTGTTTGTTATGAAAAGCATGTTTCCTCTGTTTTGGTCACGAAAGTGTAAGTCAATTTTAATTACAAATATAAAAGGAGTCTAATTTTTATTCGCAACCACTGCAGATTTTATCTTGTGTTTGATTCTACATGGACGTTAGCTGAATCTGGATTTGGCTATGATCTGCTAACTTATAAATAATGGTATCTCATACAAAACAAATGCAGCAGTGTTGGTAGATTTTTGTGCTGCAAAGTTTTGGTCTATGTCAGGCTACATGTATATGGTTTCAATTGTAAGTCCTACAGTGTCTGTAACAAGTACTAGATTATGGTAGTGAAATATGTACCGGTTTTGTATACACTTAATGCTTGGCTATGAGGGCACTGGTCGATATCTTACACCTGAACGGCTGTAAGGCAGCAACTATCTCTCAAGGCTGAAAGCTGATGAAAATAGTTGCTACATAACAGCAAAAGGAGTAATATGACATCTATTAGTGCCCAAATATGGTCGAATAATAGTGTTTTATAACACATCACATGTCCAGGCACATATTGTTTCCAGAGTCAAAGCAAATCACTAGTAGGACTCCCATGCTACATAAATAGTGCCCTATGGAAAACAGTGTCTGTTCCATGTAAATTGAGGTCACTTTAGGTCACTAGTCCATACCATGTGACAAAAACTAAGGCAATCACTGAAGGTTTTATAAAAATGATGTATCACTCATGTATTAAAAATGGCATTTTTATACATACTCTGACAACTTCAGATGCAAAGGAGCAATTACACAGTAGGGATGTTGAAGTAGTCAAGTTTAAATGTTAATTATCAGTCAAAATATAAATAATTGCAGCCATTAAAATCTTCAAGTCCATGTGCTATGTTTTCATTAGAATAGTGCTTGACTGCACTGTGAAAGAATAGCAATGCTTATCACTGTTCAGTGTGATTGGGGCAAACGATCCTGCTGTATTTATTGTGTCTCTGTTATTGTTAGTCTAGAGTTGTTGTTAGTCTAGCTCTGTGTCAAAAAGCATAACGTCCCATGAGTGGAATACCAAGCCAACATAATTTTAGCTGTAACTATAAAATCAAAGCTTCCTGTATACTCTGTTTGTCATCGGTCAAGAAGAGTTTAAGAATAGTAAGAAGGTTGTCATCATATCTTGCCATCTGTTTCTCTAAAGCCATTTTGAAGCCTTCTTCACCACCTTTGGTCACACCTCTGGTTACTGTTCTAGTCCTGTTGAAAATTCAAAAATAATTAAATAATAATAATAATAATCGTTTATTTATACTGGATAGTTCTTTAAGTATGTAAACACTTGTCTCCCAAGAAGTCCAGTGATGGCCATCTCTCATGGGATCAGTGTTAGTGCAGGAGGAAACCCTAGTGCCCGGGAAAAAGTGTTGTTTGGTAAAGTCAAACTGAACGACATTCTTGTTACTTACAGTGTGGTCAATTTAATCAAATCATGAATGTGTTAAAACCCTGACCACAGTCATAAGACTATTAAGAGGCAAGTGGTTTAACTACTCGGCCACTGACAACCCTGTAAGGATCTGTTACAGTAAGCTTCATGAAAAGATTATGGAATGGTTGGGCTGTTGAGAGTTTCTTTGTTTTAAATGCAACTTTTACTTCCTTGATTCAAGCAACTGGTACAACTCTTATTTTCATTTTTATAGACAAAATTAAAAAAAGGTATGGTGTTGGATTTGTTTACATTTTAGTTTGTACAGAGGTGACATATCTTTTACATTCACCTGTTGTCAAAAAAAATTGTACTGAAAACATGCCTGGGCAGACGAGTTATTTACAAGTAGTGTCTAATTTCACTTCCACTGTCCACAAAAAATACAGCCGACACATCCTGCAAGACTATTCCAACAATTTGTGCATGCATCAAAATAAATATGTAGTACATTATGTTGTGACGTTTACCTTGGCTGTGTCACTTGGTGAGGTAAGAGATCCAAGTCAATTCTACCACCCTCTTCTGTCTTCAGAAATGCTATTTCTTCAAGGATATCGACGTCTTGCGGTATCAAGGAAGACAATAACCATGACAACTATTATACTTCTGGCATGCACTACTCAAATACTGTGCATATACTCTCAAGACCCTGAAAACTTTTTACTGCTGCACTAACTGGAGTATTAATGTATCAACCAGACACCCAACAATATTTTCGCTGAAATTTTTTTAAATACTTCCCCATGCCTATAGCACTAATGAACCATGAGGTCAGCCCTGCTAAAAACTATTTCCATGATGATGCATGAATTCTTTGGCACTCACATACACATTCACATATAAATAAAAATAACACATTCACACATACATACATACACACATAATACATACACACACATACATACATACATACATACATACATACATACATACATACATACATACACACACACACACATACATACATACACACATACATACATACATACATACATACATACATACATACATACACACACATACATACATACATACATACATACATACATACATACATACATACATACATACATGTACATATATTACACACACACACACACACACACACTTTGCCATGCTTATAGTGAACAATCATCAATTCACCATTACTAAACACAATTTGCATGATTTCTATAAGCATTACAAAAGGATACTAGTAACATATTTAAAGAACTGTGTATAGGTGAAAGTTCCTTGCTGTGCAATCACTTCTAGCACTTGCATAAACAACTTTTCTTCTTTTGGCCAATCATACTGCATCATGACTATCATGTGACCTAGAGCAACTTCATTCACACCACCTGAGGTAAATATTTTCTGAAAGAAACCAATTTACATTAAGTTATCACAAGTATTCTAAAAGCAATTATACAACGAGCCTTGCTGAGGAGCAATTTCCATGAAATAGTTATCATATTTTCTAAAATTCCAAATGAAAGTTTGTTCCTGGTCCTTTTGAAGTAATAAAATTGAAATTTGGGGTTTCACCATCTTGTTTTCAAGGAAATTGTCAATCTTGTATTTTCCCACATAGTATTTGGCGGCCATATTGGATTCTAAAATGATTAAATTTTGATATCGTTTTGACCTCTATTTCAAATATTTGTACGGTGAACCCAGATTTTTTTTCTTGATTTTAACTGAGAATAAGCTTGAACAAACTAACAACAAAGTTTAAAATTTATATTTCCAAGGCATACATTACATGACTGTTGATGCATGACTCAAAAAGCATTAAAAAATCAATAACAATCATCTACCTTAAAACACATGAGTATTAGTTTGATACAAAAGGGTAGGATATATGTTGGAGTGCAGGAAACAAACTGTAAATTGTTCCCACTTTTCCCATCTTCTAGTGATGGAGATTTGGTTTCTGTAGATTCAGGTAACTTAGCAACTGCATCCAATGCCATGTCACATGCTTTCTGTATGAAATGGAAAGAGGAAATGGCAAATCATTATGACTGTATAAACAAGTTAAACACCAAAGTCAAGTTATATACATGTTTTGCAGTAGCTACAATTTATGTTAAAAACAACAGTATTATGTGCACTGCATCAAATGTAAGCCAAGTTGTGTCTGTTTGAACAGAAAACATTAGGATATAGTGTCAATCTGAAGTTAACACTGGACTAGGTTATTGTTAACTTTAACAAAAACCAGCAAGTGCCAGCATAGTGTTAGCACTGAGCTAGCCTGGTGTAAGCACAGGGCTGGTGCAGATCTTACCAACCCTTCCAGTTGCTAACACATACCTACGTTAGTGCCAGCCCGGTGTTAGCACTGACCTAGCCAAATAAAAGCTCAGTCAGAAATTGATTACAGAGCAGCACTGTAAGTATATATAAGAAGAAAGAGTTACCTGATAATGTTTCATGGCCAAGAAACATGATGCAAGTTGTAGGGATGCTTCAAGTTGTCCCTGATAAAGAAAAAAAATTGAAATTTATGTACACTACACATTTAGCAATTCATCCCTGTTTATATCATCCCAGTTTAGACAATGTTTCAACTAGAAACTTGTGTCTTGGTGTTACTATCTCAAGAAGACATCTATATTTGTACTACAAGTCATGGCTTTGCTTTTGAAGCACCGAAGTCTGTTCTTGATTTAAAATAACAACAACAGCTGTGCTAAAATCTAGTGGATCTTACATGCAAGCAGATAACTAAATCACATTCCATGAGTGACAATGCCTGGAAATTGGTCCCAAAAGCATTGTTCTACATTAACTTTGATCAAAGGTAATTTTTAGAACAGTAAATATTGGTTAACCAAGAAATGCACTCATTCTGTCTTAGTGCTACATGCAGAATAGATACCTTACTATCTGGTACAGGATTATAGATGTAAAACAGGGAGGGGGGAGAGGGGAGGGGTGGGAGAGTTGAGGGGAGGTTACAACTGCTGCAGTGTGGAAACACTAACCTGCAATGCCCCTGATTCCCTTCCATCTTCTAACATGACCAGTGATTTGGCAGTGTCTCCCTGTGATAAAATAAATTCCCATAACATTAACATAATTGACTTGTCTCAATGACTTCAGTACAACACAACCTATTCAAAAAATCCTTATTTTCAGTAAATGTTCAAATTTTGTTGTGAAGATGATAAAACCTTTGAGAAAATATAAATTTCTATTTAATTGGAGCATGTTGTATATTGAACAGTAAACCATAATTACTTTGGAATGGTAAATTAGAAATGAATGTGACATTTCAATTCATTTGCTATGACCCTTGATCCCATAATGATTTGATTATTCTGCATTAACGTCTCTCTCTCTCTCTCTCTCTGAAACTGGTGGAATAATATGTCCGTAATACTTAATTCTTGGGACCATGGACAATATGTTCTCTAATATTTCATATTGAATTGTAATACTTACTGTGTAGACTCCCACGTCCACCTGAAATAACATTAGCCATGTCCATTTCTCTGATCTCCAATGATGTAACAACCATTTGAAATCTAAAAAAAATCAGTGAAAAAAATTACCCTTTCAAAAAAGATCTCTGCTCAACATCATTATAATTAAAACAGTTATTTTTTTTCTTTTGAAAACACAGCTCAGTGAGAGGCAACGTGTCCATTTATGACTCAGCAGTAATTGTGTGAGTGTAAATGCAATTGATTTCAAACCAAGATCTTTGTTTGTCTGTAGTATGGTCTATGCAACATATACCACAGGTATCATGTTAATGCGTTTAAAACTTGTATCAATGCATGCAGATACAATGATTGGTATGTGCATTGCACTGCAATATTACAAAACATTTATTCAAAACAATGTCTTCTCCAAATAAAGTACATCTGTGACGATCCACTTAGGTCATCCTAACATGGACTGTTTGCCTTGGGCTTCTGTCTTGGGGTGACCCACATCCCCCTCATGGAAACAGATTTATGACATTGCCATAATGATCAGTCAACATGTGTAAAATGTTACATTATAACTCTCTAGCAGTGTGCCCTTTAAGCCAATTTGACATGCCACTGATGCACACAATTTCTAGTGATGCACCAAAATTTAGTGTTCCCTTATCAACATGTATGCAAGAAGTCTCAGTTTTTCTCATTTCGACTCACAACAACAAAACTTGGGTATCACTAGAGGGCAAACTGCTCTCTATTCTGTACCACAGACAGTTTTAACATCTTAGAATAGATATGGTGATGCTCTCCCAAGTATATAAAGACATACATACAAGAAATTTGCATAACAACATTATCAATTACTATAATGTTATGCACATAAGCACACATGCTCCATGTACAAAATCCCCTAACAGCAGTTGTGATAAGATTTGCTGTTTTAGAGCATTTTTTACAATATGATCAATGCAATCATACCTTTATCAAATGTCTCGTCTGTTTGTAATAGTTGCCAGCAGTTAACAGCTGTACTGAAATACTCCAACAAATCACTTTTATCTTTATTTATACCCCATACACCGATTGTCTCTTTCATGCTTTCACCTACATCATCCTGCTAAAAAAAATAAACATACAAATAATTCCACTGCACTAGCTGCAACTGGAACTGTTTTGTAAGATAGAATGACATACTCATAATAGCTCGCACAGCGGCAGCAAAGCTGCCGCGAAGCGGCTCAATGACTATTACGCATGCGCGTCGTATATACTATGCGAAAAAATTTGGTGGTTCTCCCAATGATGCATTGCGGCGTGCACTGACTACGCATGCGCCTTCCATATACTACGTGCATTCTCCACGCGCTACCGTATCATCGAATATCATAGGCGACATAACATCACCATGCATTGCAATATTGTAACAGTAGGCCTGTTGGCACGATTATCGTAACATTGTAACGAGTGTCGAGGCATCACTGTACCTCAAGGAGAAATTGTTACACTATTTGGAAATTTGATGCACGGCGGTACGCGATACAGACCACTGATGACATAGCGCAGTTTAATTTCCGGGTTGTGGAAGTGTGGTTTTGACATTTATATTGTCGATAATTGTTTTTTTACATGTTTTAAAAAGAATATCTACTTTCCTATGTTTGTTGGTACAGTAACATTCCTAAATCATCGAGTTGAATTGTCCAAAGACCAACGTACGTTGGTGGAGGGTCTATGATAAGTTGGCTGATTGAAAATGAACAATATTAATCTAATGGCTATGATGGTTTTTGAAACCAACAACTGCATAGAATGTTGACTTGTTTTACTTCTCGTCCATGTCAGAGAATTAGTTTTCATTCAATAAAATAAATTTTGATGGTCAATACCCCTGGAAAATGACCCAAAACAAGTGTATCAACCCTGGCCCAGGCAGCCGGTCACAAATGAATCTACCCTGCGCGAGCTTATGGGCGTTGCCTAGTTATGAAATTATTGTACACTTTGCAGTGTTGAATAACATGTTGGTAAAGATATTTGTCTATCAGTACACATAGTATGGTGCGATAAATCCAATCAACTTGAATTTTGAGTCTGCACCCAAAAATTATTCTCTCCAATTGGGCACGATTTGAACTTATTACTATCCCACTTATAGATAAAACAGACCTCTAACTGATTTGTGCAATGTCTTGTCATTGATATTTTACAAATTTTCTGTGAACAAATTGTTGGTTGTCTGATTGATAAATAATACCCCAGTTACAGCTAGTGCAGCTTTAAAATAGATTCTACAGCAAAAACACCTTCAAACTCATATCATTCCCCTTGTAGGTTTTCCTTCACTCATTTGGGGAAAATACCAGTGACATAAGGGGCATTGTCACTATGTGTCACAGACGAGTTGTGACAAGGCCCCTTAGGTCACAAGTATTTACCAGAAATGGAGAAAATTATTGGAGAATAATATGATTTTACCTGTCCAAGCTTAATTCAAGAAAAAGCCAGGAATAATAAACTTCTGAATATTGTTAACTCATTCTTCAAACACAGTACAACCCACAGCATACATGTAGATGAAAGAGAAATGCTTTCTATATAAATGGACAGCAAATAATTGTACATTTGTATTTATCTGTTTATATGTTTACTGTATGTAAATGTCTGTGGCCTATGAACACACCATCACAATAAATATCAAACCTGATAAAATCTGGTATACCTACCTTTTCTAATTTAGCTTTCTTGTGTTCACTTCTATCTTTTTTCTTCTTCGTGGCAACTTCCACATTATGTAGTAAAACAAGTGTACCATGTTGTGAACCAGGTGAACCGACGCCTGTAGAAATAAATAAACATACACTTAGAGCAAAACTACTGCGAGTAAGATCAGAACCACAGGGGAACATCAGTGGGACCTGGGGGCATTTAAAAGGGGTAGAAAAATGAGGCTTATTTCATCTTAGCTGTGATTCTTTACGACTTGGGAACCATGAACAGTCATTTTTATTAAAATCTTCATCGTGTGACCTCTTTTTAATAATCCTGCATCGTGTGACCTCTTTATCATTATAATAAAATTTGGGAAATCTGACTAAGAAGAGGCCTGCTGTACACTGGGGTATGGCATTATGGGAAATAAATAAAGTTAGGAACTCCACACCTTTTGAAGCCATGCATAAACCAACAATGTGGAAATTTACCCTAAAGGTGCAGACCCCTCATCTTTCTGATTATTTGTAACAGAATTTGTGAAATACTATGTATATGCATGGACATGCATGATATATCTCTGACAATTTCTTACCTATGAACTGTTCAGGGTCTTTGTATTTGAGATAGCCGTGCAGACATTGGAAAAATAACAGGATGAGTGAATAGAAAATTGGTTTCAAGTGTGCCGTCTTGGTTTCGTCAGTCAATGCCATCTTGTTGCATGCCTTGTATACCCTAGATAAATATAACCACTGTTGTCGACAGTTTCTATAAACAACAACAAAAACAACAACAATTACAATTATAATGGGAGTGTATCTCTGTGTTGTTGGGAAGTTTGATGTACACGTATGAGGATACACTTAGAAGCGTACAAACTGTGTGAACTAAACTGACCATAACTGACAAACAATTTTCACAAAAGCTTCAAGAATGAGAGTTTGAAATGGACCAAATAAATTGACAATTCATGAAAAAAATTTACTTGCTCATTTATAAAAATATCTTGTTTGACAAATGATAAGGAGTAACCATGTACCTGTCTGTTGGGACGATGTTTTCAGTATTCCATCCAAGTCTACTGGTGGTTAGTATCAGCAAGTTATGAAGATTACCCCAAGGATTATCCACCTGACTGTCTTTATCTGACAGTCCTTCAATGTATGTGAACCTGAAATCCAATGATATATTGTCAAATTCAATGAATAATTTAAAGAAATATGGCAGTAGAAACCAAGCTTTCAGCTAACTCAGATAGACACAAACTAAGACAATTGTTCCGACATGCTAATATAAGCTATGAATGGTCATAGTAGGGTGGCATTTATGATGACTTCCTTGTTTAATGCAGTGTACATTTGGGTGCTTCCACTCTTTACACTATTTTCATTACGATGTGATCATATCCGTAGAACAAAGACACAACTATCACTCACTTGTGTAATCTACCACATAGAACAACAATAGTTTTTTGTTTGTGTCTATCTTTAGTCAGTTGATAGCCTGGTTTCCTCAGTACTATGTAAATTCTTTAGAAGGCTGGTATACAAAATATACTTATCATTACTTTATTCACATACAATAGACCATTGACCAAGTCAAGTATAGTTTAAAGAACTTACCACCTTAAAGAAGCCATATGGATGAGGATTGGGTAGTAACTTTGGATTTTTAATTAATAAAACAATTTTACCATGGCTGCCTACTTGAAAAATCAATATGAAATAATATAGACCAAGTCTGTGTTTGTAACTAAATACATTGCAAAAGATTAATAAATGTGTCAAATCTTTGTTACTGTACGTATGTTTTTTATATGAGCCACGAGCCTGATCCAAACAATAAATAACAAATAATACTAAATAACAATAACAAACTTATTACATATTTTGTAGGTTTTTGCAATGTATCGACTGACAAACACAGACTTGCTTCATGTTGTGTCACATTGATTTTTCAAGTAGGAAGCCATGATCAAATTGTTTTATCAATTAAAAATCTAAAATAAATACCCAATCCTCATCCATATGGCCACTTTAACAAGAACACAGAGACTAAAAATTACCTTTGTGAACTAGCATCAGGCGATTTCAAAGGACTTTTGAAACCTGGCGTGGTGGCTTTGGTATCGTACGATTTGGGTCTGACAACATAACTAATGTAGAACTCCGTAGATTTTTGTAACCATTTAGATAACTGTTTATTTGTACATGGGACATCAGGGTTAGACAGGATAATGGGTAAAACATCACAAACTGTAAACAAAAATTATACACCATATAATGATTAGTTACATTATGGGCATCAAGTGTTTTATTTATACAAAACTTTTGTTTCTATAAATTTAAGTCATGCAGCACTGTTCATGTGAGAATAAACAACTTTAATGAACTAATACATTAAATAATATTACAATGCCTATATTCTTAGTTGACACGTCTCCCCAATACAGAACACATTAATTACCAAATAATGTATATTAAATGTGCGTATAGTCAGTCTAGCACCAAGCAAGAATATGAAGTAACATATGACCTGGAGTCACAAGAGTACGCCTTCCGTGTTGCATAACTATAATCATAATAGAGAGATTTAGCTGCATAGTTACACAAGTAATACTTGTGTTCCATATGTATTACATCATAGTCACATGACTCGAGGGCAGCACATACCTTTGTCAGAGTCATTCCAACATTTTTTCCCTGAGATATGTCAATGACAGGAATGAAGATATAGCAAAAACAATCGGCTACTCTGAAATTCTTTGCCAACCACTTTTCCAGGAATTTGTTTATAAATATTCTTCATTTCAACGAGTACATGTATGTTTCCATTGTTGAGCAGTCTCGCGAGTATCATTCCTAGATATTTCCACCTACTTTTCATATTTTACAGACAACTTATAAAATTAGCTACATCCCTGAAAGACATTGTACCTGTATGTAGCAACGCTCAAACTGGACTTACACATTTATGCATTTTATCTTAAATCATTACTAGTTCACACTCGGTCAAACATCCTGCCAAGTATCAAAAGATTGCATTATGTGAGGAAACTGACCTAACAATTTTCTGAAGCAATTAACTGGATTCTTGTCATTTTGCATCTTCTCAGCATTTACCAAAGTTTCTATCAGTTTCACCTAAAATATATAATAGTAAAGAAATGAAAATGGTCAATTCAGCTATCAATCTTGTACAAGTTTTAGAAAGTTATCTATGCAAAACATATTGAATAGAAATGGACACACTCACTTGAGCTACCAATCTTGTACAAGTTTTAGAAAGTTATTTATGCGATATGCAAAACATATTGAACAGAAATGGACACTCTCAGTCCAGCTATCAATAGCATATTTGAAAATTATCTAAGAAAGACTTATAGAATAGAAATGGACATTGAATGTTTGATACAAGTCTTTTGAAATTTACACTGTATCTTTGAAATATCTTTTGAAATCAGATCAGTAAGAACAACATGGAAGGAAAATGAGTTGTACATTCATGTCTGCTGTCATAATGCGCCAATACTCAACTATCATGGTCCTCACTTCTGACAATTCTCTGTACCTGGAATAGCATTTTACCTCAAGCCAGAGGGTCAAAATAGAACGAGAAGGTTGACTTATTCTCCAAATGCCTGTAATAATGCATGAGAAGCGTGTGGAGTGGCAGTCACGATCTTGACCAGGAAATAAAATGTTCCTTATTTTTATGATGCACCTAGACAGTAATATTCTATTTTAGGTACCATGAATACTGGGAATGTCTTACCCCATGAGTGATGACAGCAGATGAGAATTTATTCAACAGAAGAAGTTGTAATTTGCAGTGAGATAAAGTATCATTTGTATGTTCTGAAAGATAAAAATTGTATTTTCAAATTTAAATTCAACTGTGTTGGTAAACCAGTGTACCAAATTCAATGTTTGAATGACTAACTATGACCCCTTCTTTGGTGCCATATCTGGAAGGTCATATGTGCTTAATAGTGGGTCAATCTGTCGATGTGACAAAGACTGAAGTGTGCAGTCGAAAATTTAAGTACAATTTTCAAGTAATTTTCAATGTATGCATGTATGCATGTATGCATGTACGTATGTATGTATGTATGTATGTATGTATGTATGTATGTATGTATGTATGTATGTATTTTACATTGTACAATGTATGTATGTGTGTATTTATGTGTGAATGTGAGCTCACAAGAATGCATGCATTGATACGATATACCAATACAATATACACATATTCCTAGACCAGGTGTATTTTTCCAATCATACCCTTTCTATTGGTACCTGCTATGTACAATTTTTTCCATGAGTGTATAATAATAGCATGTCTATTTTCATGATACCTGTGAGGTTTAAAGTATCTGTAACATTTATTTTCATAAATTTCAATAAAAAAGATGAAAATGCAATAATATGTAGTGGAAAACTGTTGAAATACAATATACATACCTGCTACTTGAAGCAGAATATCATGCTGTGCTTGTTTGGGTAGAGTCTCAAACAACTCTGCAAATGAACACATTTTTTAGGACAGTAAAATATTGCTACATTGGAATGGTAAATTATCAACATATACAATGTTTTGATTTGTCTACTTCAGACCTTGATCATGCTGTGATCATGGAGAGCAACATTCCAGTATTGCTTAATTACAATGATGATATCATATGTGTATATCAAACAAAACATAGTTAACTTTATACACTGATTACCATACCATATGCAAGCCACATTTGTAAGTTTGTACACATTCAATCAGAAAATACAGGATTCATTTCACGTTCGTTCCTTGTCATTGACTCTATCTTTTTCTGGCTACCTTAAAAGTCTAATGAAATACTTCATGAACTATAAAATATAATCAAACATCATGGCTGCACATTCAAATGTGGGTTGCCATGGCAATTTTAGGTTGTAACTCCAACTTAGAGTTCATGTAGTTTACTATAAATTAATACACAGTACTTGTGTACACTCACCTGACAAAAAAGATGTGTGAGGATCTGATTGATCAGACTGCACTGCCATGGTGATACAATGTAACTCTTGCCAAAGAGTAGCTTCATGATGGAATTGAATAAACCTGTTCCCAATGAAAGTATGTATAGTTTAAAATGATGCAGGCTTGGTGTTTCACTCATGGGACATTACATTTTTCAGAGCTAGACATGTTTCAACTCTAGACTAACAATAACAGAGACACAATAAACACAGCAGGATCCTTTGCCCAATCACATTGAACGCTGATAAGCATTGCTATTCTTGCACACTGCAGTAAAAACAGGCTTCCAATAAACACATTGCACATGAACTTGGTGATTTTAATGGCTGCAATTGTTTATTTTCTAACTAGTAAATTGTAATTGTTTCTTTTGCATTAGAAGTTGTCTGATGGTGTGTAATACAAATGTAAATGTCATGTCACATTAGTGAAACACCAAGCCTAAATCATTGTTTTCATCATTGTCGTCACCCGGAATATATTCCAGAAGTCGTGTACAAAAGACCCCCTAGCTGTCTGGAATATTGCTGGCTCGGCAGGAGAAGGGTTAAAGTACATGTAGTTGTAACTGAAAAAGGAAAAGGAAAATGAATTTGACTTACAAATCGTACAAAAGTTTGGCTGCTTCCTTCAAGTTTCTTGAAGTTTTTGCAATACAATATGACTGGTACTGAGAATGTAAAAATAAGAAAATTGAAATGAATAATTAGAGGTGTTGCAACATCTTTTTTTTATCAGGATTTCAAAAGATTACCTGCTGACAGTGTAACTGTGAATGGCAATTGATGCTGATGTAACATGTATGTACTTAGGTTGCAGTCGATTCATTCCAAAACCAACTCATCCCACTGCTAACTTGCACAGTGTGCACGTTGACTTTGACATTGACCTGCACATGGTTTGCACACAATATTTCAGTTAAAGTTTGTCTATAACATATTAGATTGCAGTAATAAATGATGCCTGGATTCCATTCATAAACGTAATTTATGTTGACAGCATTTTAAAGATACCAAGACAAGAATAGGCTGCAGCTTGCTCTGGATGTATACGCTGCAGGGTTTTGACATGTTTTCTCACCTCCACTACATGTCGAACCTCATAGCATATACATCCATAGCTAAGGAGAGGGAAGACGTGTCAAACCACGTACTATAGTATATATACATCCAGAGCTAGGCTGCAGCCTGCCCAGTTTATTGGTTCATTGCTTTGTTGGTTCAGTGGTCTGGGACATTTGACTGTGCATTCCTGCAGCCGAAATGTATGTATTTCCACACTACCATTTATTACATAGACTACTTTAAGTTTAAACTTATGGTGTCGTTGTTGGACGAGTTTATAGCGTAACGGTGGGATGAGTCCACCGTGGTACGAGTGTATGGGACGGATTTGCTTTTGGGACGAAGTGACCGCCACAGCGTACGTTGCGTTGTACGTACGTATACATTACTGCATGTATATAATGACCATAATGAGAATGGCTTTGAATTGACAGTCCTGGATGATCGAAGTGTTATCTTCGCATGTACTCTGGACATACACGGACCTCTTCACCTGGATGGTGCACGGTGGGCACTGTGGAGGCATTTCGTGGGTATATGGTCTCAATCGGGTCTCGCTGCACAGAATCAAGTGCCACAATAATGGCAATAAGCAGTCGGTCGGGACTCGGAGGACCATGCACATAAACATAACACATGGCATATGCATCATGCAGCTAGCCGTCTACAGTTCACTGTTCAGAGTTTGTTCTCCGGTTCTATTTAGCCATACAATTTCACACGCTTGCGGAATATGAACTTCTTACCTGAATCCCAAAGTCCGTAGGAAATAACGCCCTCGCTGTCAGTAGCCATGCTTTGGCAGCAGCAGGGTCCTTTAGAATCAAACCCTGGGCAGTTTCTACCAACCATTTCTGATCAGCTCCACTGAAAGTCGCCATGTTGTTGTATGCAGACTTTGCCGTAAGAGGGTGAGTATTCAAGGTCGCGATGTCGTCGCAAAACAATGCACGTGAGGCTTGGAGGCTAGCGCATGAGGATCAAAAGATTCGTTGTGTCTTCACAGCAACTTGATGACACCCAAGTTTTCTTTCATTTCTAGATTGTTCTTATTAACTTAGTATTACCAGGGACGTATAAACAGTCAAAGTCAAACGGTGTGAACTTATTAGGCCTTCGAATTCGCTTCATTGAAAGTTGTTGAAACACGTAAGCTTACATGAGGAAAGTGTATATTTATAAACGCGAACAATTAACACATGACTGATATCAGAAAGAAGTGTCTATGCAGTTACTATTTCACATCATTCGAGTGAACCCTAACTAGACCAACGTCATTGTCGTAATACAATTATGCCTTTTTTTACGGCAATAGTTGAATTCAATCTGTACTTTGAAAACATCGAAAACGTACCCAGGCTCAGCTAGCTGCTACAGTGATGTATAAAACACGTATACACGGTAAGAGACTAAACAGGGCAGAACATAAATGTACGGAAAATTGTTGGTGAAAAAGAAAGAAACCTGTCGGTTTGAACACGTTCGTAAATTCTGTACACAGATGTCTATTATATATTGTAAATGGCCATTTCTATGCTAATGTATCTTCATGTTGTTTAAAGTTTTCTCTGCACCTCAAAACAGTGTAATTATTCTGTATAATACATTACGTTACTACAATTGTTTTATATTACCCCACTTAGACTATTTTTCCAACATATGTGGACATTGTTCCAACACACTTTTACTCCGTATTGAAAGACTACAGAAAGCTGTTGCAAGAGTACTCTTAGCAGTGTTCTCCACGAGGGGTTTTTGAGGGGCGCACCGCCCCTCTGTTTTCATGGACCGCCCCTCTGTTTACAGAACCGCCCCTCTGTTTGCGTTCAGCGCCCCTTTGTTTTGGTGTGAACGTCTTCAAGAGATTCTATTCAATGCCGTTAATGAAGGAAGTAAACAGCGACACTGCGTCTATCATCATTTATGAACTTATTTATCGCCTTGATTATAACAATGGTAGCCGAAACAAAAACAGTAAATGTAGTACCGTCGTAAAGTAGAAGACGGTACGTTGGTAGTTTCTATGGCCTGGTATATCAAGCCGGTAATTTCCAAGCCTTCCCGTATACGTAATACAGTACGCATACGATGTACGATGTCACGGCAATTTTCGTATTGTATCGATAAATACGAACAAAATCCTAAAATTTATACATGTTCTTTAGAAATAACTACTCCGGTACGGTTCCATGGTAAAATTTATGTCCTAAATGATCACGTTTGGATGTGAATCGCGATCGTAGTACCACGAGGTAGCTCCGAAGTGGCAGCCATGTTTGTTACTGTACATTTGCACTGAACGTATTCGGTTATTCTTAGCCCAAATTCGTCACATTAAAAATGTACGTATTTCCGGCAAATTTGGATGAAAAATCATTTTCCATTCATGAAAATTAAAAGGATATCAAATTTTAGAGAAATAAAGGAAAATGAATTGTTTTCAATTAATTTTTATGAATGACATGCACATTTACAAGGTGAAACCAACAACTCAAAACTAAGCGATAGCTAGCCTAGAGGTGCATACATGTACATCAACAATGCCATGTGTTGTCACTCCTGTGTGTAAAACATGCTTGCCAACATTACTATAACATCGTTTGTGTAACTGTCAACCTCCTTCCTGAAATTTTTACATTGTGAATTATGTGAAAGGTTTGGAAATTGGTGATTACAATACATTTCAGTACATTTTAGTTTGCTGAATGAATAAAATAGGAGTTTTTGATTTTGGAAACTTTTTTCACTTCCTAATATTATGATCTGGAAATATGCTAATGATATGCAAATAAATATGCAAATTAGGGCGCCCCTGTATTTTTCTAAATTGTGGAGAACCCTGCTTAGACTCTGATTTCTATACACCTAGTAATGTTTTATTTGAGTCTCTACAATGGCTTCCTTTTAGAAAACGAATTATGTACAATGAAGCCGTTTTAATGTATAAAGTCTAGAATAGCCTGGCTCCAAATTATCTTTAAGGAAATCAGAAATAACCCATAAAGCATCTAATAAAATCTCATTTGAAGCAAATGCTACAACAATACAGCACACTACAATACAACACACGTACCTGAACTTAGTTACATTACTGGATTGCAAAACAATCCACTACACAATTTTAACATGAACACCACAGAATAATAGTTGCTCTTCACTTTACCGGAACGCAACGTACGGCACCGCACCGCACCGCAAGGCATGGTACCACACCACACCACACCACACCACCCTACCCTACCCTACCCTACACTACACTACACTACACTACACTACACTACACTACACTACACTATACCTACGTACTTTTATACATAACTGATTCCGTTTTGAATTGACCTTTCCATTTGGTCAATTTCATATGGTAAATACTCACAAATGCTCAAATATTGTTGCTATTATCGACTAAAACACTTCTCTTAAAGTATATTTTTCACATAAAATGACAGGATAAATGTATGCTTTTATTGAAGTTCATCTGACAATGTATCTTGAAATTCAAGTTTGTATCATAGTGATGGACAGGTCAATACTGAGGTTTATACTGCAATCATGCAAACACACAGACAACTGTGAACATCCAAAATGACCAGCTTGAAATTCAAGGTAGTGTACAAGCACACACATTGGCTTGAAAGTCAAGGCTGTGTACTCGGATTGGCTTGAAATTAAAGATTTTGCACCATGCATACAGACTGGCTTGAAATTCAAGATTTTGCACAGTGCATACAGGCTAGCATGAATTTCAAGGCAATGTACAAGCACACACATTGGTTTGAAATTCAAGTCATGCAAACAGACTGACTTGAAATTCATGGCCATGAACATCTACACAGACTGGCTTGAAATTCAAGGATCTGAACTTGCGCCCACACAGTTTGGATTAAAAATCAAGGCTGTCTACATGCAAAATTTAATAGATTGGCCTGAAATTCAAGGCTAAGATCATGAACACAGACTGGCTTGAAATTCAAAACTGTGAACATGTACCCCTACAGACTGGTTTGAAAATCAAGGCTGTGAACATGTACACAGACTGGCTTGAAATTCAAGGCTAAGAACACCCACATAGACTGTCTTGAAATTCAAGGCTAAGAACACCCAAGGCATTACAGACTGTCTTAAAATTCAAGGCTAAGAACACCCACACAGACTGTCTTGAAATTCAAGGCTAAGAACACCCATACAGACTGTCTTGAAATTCAAGGCTAAGAACACCGACACAGACTGTCTTGAAATTCAAGGCTAAGAACACCCACACAGACTGTCTTGAAATTCAAGGCTAAGAACACCCATACAGACTGTCTTGAAATTCAAGGCTAAGAACACCCACACAGGCTGTCTTGAAATTCAAGGCTAAGAACACCCATACAGACTGTCTTGAAATTCAAGGCTAAGAACACCCACACAGACTGTCTTGAAATTCAAGGCTAAGAACACCCATACAGACTGTCTTGAAATTCAAGGCTAAGAACACCTACACAGACTGTCTTGAAATTCAAGGCTAAGAACACCCAAGGCATACAGACTGTCTTAAAATTCAAGGCTAAGAACACCCATACAGACTGTCTTGAAATTCAAGGCTAAGAACACCCATACAGACTGTCTTGAAATTCAAGGCTAAGAACACCTACACAGACTGTCTTGAAATTCAAGGCTAAGAACACCCACACAGACTGTCTTGAAATTCAAGGCTGTGAAAACCCACACAGACTGGCTTGAAATTCATGACAGTGTAAATGCACACACATTGGCTTAATATTCTGGCTGTGAATGCATTCAAAGTCTGGCTAAGTGAAATTCAAGGAAGTGTACATGCAGACATATACAATACAATGCTTGTTATATACTTCAAGTATGAAAATACACGATTGATGTGTACTTTATACAGGAAATATGGTAAAAGCAACCTCTTCAACATTAAATTATATCATGTGGGTTCTTTGCCACACGAGATAGCTAAAATATAATATTGAATAAGGAATCACAATAAAACACACAACAAACAGAATATGTTGAAATAAGTCACCGTATTTAAAATAAATATTATATTGCACCCAGCAAAAAAGCTGCACATCACAGAAACAAAGGTTACATTACAGTTGTTGCACTACACATCGCCGCAACGCAACGTACAGCACCGCACCTATCTCAGGGCACCACACCGCACCACACCGCACCACACCACAATACACACCATAGCACACCACACCACTACACTACACTACACTACACTACACTACACTACACTATGCCTACCTACCTACCTCCATACATACATACATACATACATACATACATACATACATACATACATAAGGTAAGACTACAACAGCTTTTTGTAAGGTTTCTGGTGATGAGAAAGCTTTGAGGTTGAAGGAAGAAGAAATCATTTTCCGTCTTTGAACGCTGGAACCCCTTTGAATTAATAGATTATTCTCGTCTTTCCCAATCTAATTATCATGATTATTGGGTATTTTTTAAAATTTCAGGCGTATTCTATTGGGTTCTATTAGGTGCGTGCGAATTTAAGAACTTATCCCACGTATAACCGTTTATTTATATCGCGGTTTTGTTCCATTATATTTAGAAATGTTCGGGTTTTCACCTGGCATTTCTCTGTCTCGCCAATTTTTCCTTTGAAAAAGAATATTTATTCGAAACGTTGGATTTAACAGCTATATATACGGACTGGTTTATTAGTTCCTTATGCATTTCTTCTTAAATGCATACATACATACATACATACATACATACATACATACATACATACATACATAGTTTACATACATACATATCGGAACTTACTTTGATAAAAAGTCAACACAATAAAATGCCATCGGCTGTTTATTGAATAGATCTGGACGGCTTCAGAAAACCATATGTTGCATTGTCTAAAGTGATGTGATATGCTTCTATCAAAACAACTATATAACATTCAGAACGGAAATTATTATCTGAAATTTACATATAATTTGTCTGAAGGTGACATTGTGTAACCTTTAAAGTGGGCCGCGCATCGTCCTCTTACAATTGCATCATTTTGAACTGATGTGAACGTTTGTATTATTTCTGCGCTGATGTGAACTGTTGAATGATTACCTAAAAATAAAGGGCGGTAATTTTGTACTTTAATTTTTGAAATAAATTTTGTCTGTCTATCTGTGTGTCTCTGGACACGATATCTCAAAAACACTACTGCATTGATTATAATGAAACTTGCTATACATCTTCCATATGGTAATAATAAGAACTGATTAGATTTTGGTAAACATCCAATGAATATAAGTTACTCATTTGCATAATTGGTTGTTTTTAGTAATTAGTCTATATCTTAAGAATGCATATTTTAAAGTCAATAGAATTTGGGACATGCATTAATCATTGAGTCATTTGCACAATAAATGATTTTCGGTAATTGGGCTATATCTTAAGTCTGTACTCTTCAAATTCCATATAATTTTGTATTTATATCAACCCTGTCAATGCACACATGTCATGAAGTTGAAATAGCTGTTACTTTTAAGGATAATTTGAATAATTGGCGATTTCCAGTAATTCAGCTATGTCGTAGGAATAAACACTTCAAGTTTTCTATAATTAGGGACATACATCAACCATAACAAAGGATACATATCCTATAAAAAAAAGTCTTGTGGCATAGTTGTTTAGTTTTAATGAGTAATTTGAATAATTGATAATGATCTGCGGTAGTTAGGCTATATCTTAAGATCTTAACATCGTATGGAACATATATCAATCATTAATATTATTATAATGTGCACATGTCCTATGAAGTTCAGTTTTAAAGACTTATTTGAAATTAAAGATGTTCGATAACTATGCTGTGCCTTGAAATAGCAATCTTGAAATTGATTCAAATTGTAATTAGCCATATGCATAATTAGTGGATTTTGGTAATTAGGCCATCAGCTGTCAGTCTGACACAATGCACCGCAAAACCACAATGAGTTGTTTTGGGGGGACACGAGCAATAAATTTATTATCATCATTATCATTATAAGTACCAAGCTTCAAATTTCGTCTATACACGTAGTTCCATTTAATTAACATTCCGATTAAGGGGTACATAATGTATTTATAGCTCAGTTTTTTGCATTCCAACAATGTGTGTAGGAACATAAATGTAGGGTTTTGCCCTGACGGGAGGGGGGGGGGGCATTTAGTTGAACCCTATATTTTGAACTGATGTGTGAACTCTTGCATCATTTCTGAGCTGATGTGAACTTTTGCATCATTTCTAAACCTTCAGTGGACTTTAGGTAGTGATGTAATAGAATATCAAATAATTATGACGTTTAATACATGCTAAGTAGATTTTTTTATTTTCTTATTAACTGTTTTTATTTACCTAGTTACAATGCTGTGTTACCGAACATGATTCACAGGATGATGCTTTACATGGCACCAGGTTAAGGAAGCAGACTGTAATATTATTGAACCACTCAACTTCTTATACGTGTTATCGTGGCAAAACTTCACTGGGTTGAAGATTCTTCTATTTTCCTTTAAGTAACACTTGAAATGAAATAAGCGATGATACAAGTGGTTATAGGGTTGAGGGTAATTTCAATTGTATAGAGTAAAATTGATTAACTGATTATTGATTCAACTCACGATATTGTCCATCAGCCCATCGGAGAATATATCAAAAGATAACGCCTCAACAGAGCTGATATGACAATATAGATTCACTGACCATATTTCGCAAACACCCTTTGTATCTTTGTCTACACCGACAACTCTTTGATAGAAAGATGAATAGTGAGCCAGCTTATAGATAACTGTACGTCAATCAAATGTCTCCTGTTGTGACAACCATACGATAGCCTGAAACTCATAGAGGTGTTCTAAAAGAATAAGGTTTTAGAACGGGGGAAACATTTCGACCAATTAAATTGCAATACTGGCCAGTAGGCATCGAACCCCTTTGCATCTTGTCTACTATTTCACATGGTGTTCAATGAAAACCCCCGGTATGGAAAAACTGGTTAAATAACCCCCATATTGTATCAAATGACACAAATTCTTTATTCATCCATCAAGTCGAAGAGAAGATACACGGACGC